>NC_073744.1:15967440-16209685 GCF_029784135.1 Toxorhynchites rutilus septentrionalis | reverse complement strand
ATTCTGAGATGGTGGAGTGTTGGAATTGACCCATCTGGTCATGGGAACCATTTTAAATTTCAAGAAATTTACGATAATGGACAAGTCCTAAGGCTAATATTTTTCGGAGGCGATAGAATGTCAATTTTATCATTTGAATTAGAAGCATACTATCCTCCGAGAATATTTTGAGATGGTGGAGTGTTGGAATTGACCCATCTGGTCATGGGAACCATTTGAAATTTCAAGAAATTTACGATAATGGACAAGTCCTAAGGCTAATATTTTTTGGAGGCGATAGAATGTCGATTTTATATTTGAATTAGAAGCATACCATCCTACGAGAATATTCTGAGATGGTGGAGTGTTGGAATTGACCCATCTGGTCATGGGAACCATTTGAAATTTCAAGAAATTTACGATAATGGACAAGTCCTAAGGCTAATATTTTTTGGAGGCGATAGAATGTCGATTTTATCATTTGAATTAGAAGCATACCATCCTACGAGAATATTCTGAGATGGTGGAGTGTTGGAATTGACCCATCTGGTCATGGGAACCATTTTAAATTTCAAGAAATTTACGACAATGGACAAGTCCTAAGGCTAATATTTTTTGGAGGCGATAGAATGTCGATTTTATCATTTGAATTAGAAGCATACCATCCTACGAGAATATTCTGAGATGGTGGAGTGTTGGAATTGACCCATCTGGTCATGGGAACCATTTGAAATTTCAAGAAATTTACGATAATGGACAAGTCCTAAAGCTAATATTTTTTGGAGGCGATAGAATGTCGATTTTATCATTTGAATTAGAAGCATACCATCCTCCGAGAATATTCTGAGATGATGGAGTGTTGGAATTGACCCATCTGGTCATGGGAACCATTTTAAATTTCAAGAAATTTACGATAATGGACAAGTCCTAAGGCTAATATTTTTTGGAGGCGATAGAATGTCGATTTTATCATTTGAATTAGAAGCATACCATCCTACGAGAATATTCTGAGATGGTGGAGTGTTGGAATTGACCCATCTGATCATGGGAACCATTTTAAATTTCAAGAAATTTACGATAATGGACAAGTCCTAAGGCTAATATTTTTTGGAGGCGATAGAATGTCGATTTTATCATTTGAATTAGAAGCATACCATCCTACGAGAATATTCTGAGATGGTGAAGTGTTGGAATTGACCCATCTGATCATGGGAACCATTTTAAATTTCAAGAAATTTACGATAATGGACAAGTCCTAAGGCTAATATTTTTCGGAGGCGATAGAATGTCAATTTTATCATTTGAATTAGAAGCATACTATCCTCCGAGAATATTCTGAGATGGTGGAGTGTTGGAATTGACCCATCTGATCATGGGAACCATTTTAAATTTCAAGAAATTTACGATAATGGACAAGTCCTAAGGCTAATATTTTTTGGAGGCGATAGAATGTCGATTTTATCATTTGAATTAGAAGCATACCATCCTACGAGAATATTCTGAGATGGTGGAATGTTGGAATTGACCCATCTGGTCATGGGAACCATTTAAAATTTCAAGAAATTTACGATAATGGACAAGTCCTAAGGCTAATATTTTTTGGAGGCGATAGAATGTCAATTTTATCATTTGAATTAGAAGCATACTATCCTCCGAAAATATTTTGAGATGGTGGAGTGTTGGAATTGACCTATCTGATCATAGGAACCATTTAAAATTTAAAAAAAAATCCACGCGAATGGTTGAGGTTTATGGCAACTATTTTTTGTAGCCGATGGAATGACAATTTTTTCATTTTTGACTTAGACGACAGGATTCTATCTCGTTTCTGAAAGGACTCAAACTGGACAAATAAAAATACTTCAAGTTAAAAGGTAATATAAAAATTTATTGATGAGACTTAAAAATTATATCATTTTAATTTTCGAACATATTTCACATTGTTTTGTAGATGGAATTTTTAGCACCATATTTGGGGCGCATCTACTGCAACACCTCCGTCCACATGATTGACATGACAAAATTAGTGATTTCAAGCTGCTGCAGTATAAACAAATTTTTATTACTGCTGTATTTAGGAGTTTTATTTTGATTTGTTTCCTCTCAGAATCCATGTTTCCTAGCCCGGTCAACGGTTTCTTCAAAAGAAAGTTTTGTGCATATTTAGCTACATATACACCACAGTTGTAGTCGTCGTTTTGCTTGTCGTGCGCAATATTTTTCGAGCCGCTTTGCCAATTGGTTGAATCAAATGGTTGATTTTTAAGTCTCCGAATAGAGCTTACTGCCTTCAAAAATTCTTCTTGTACGTCCTTCAAATATGGGGATGCTGTTTCGAGAGGATCTAAATAAAAAGTTTCTCTATTCATAAAATCAGCAATGAAGAGAACCCAATGGTTCCCTCTTCCAACTTGCTTGGTGGGTGCTTGCCCAGCTCTAACATTCAAAGGAACCACCCATACTCCCGATGTATTGGTTAGAACTGGTAAAACATAATCTCGTTTCCTATCCAATACTTCTTTTAGTTGAGTTGTATCAAACAAGTTTCTCGACATGTAAGTTGATACCAATTTTACGCTTTCGACCTCACATTCTTTTATGGCCACTGCAATTATCGCATCTAAGGTTTCTCCATCCATATATGTATGTGCATCGAGCGTTTGAAGCATTTCTGAGCTTACAATCATACTACTTACTCCTATGCTCTCATATTCTGAAGGAAACTCACCGAAATACCATTTGGTGGTAACTGGAAATTCAAATCCTTTGTCAATGAATTGATGAATAGAGGACAGATTACAGGTAGTTTCTAAATCTTCTTCTAATGATCTTTTTCTGTTGTTATCACTGTTTTCCTTTGAATCTGGGTGCTTCTGTGTTGATTGTTCAAGTTGTGTGTTTAAGCTGTTAGTTTCCTGCTTCTTTTTCTTCTTGAACAAGTGGGTTGAAGCATCTTTTTGAAAGTATGGACTATGCCATTCGTCCTCTATGTCTTCTACGTTTCCGACAAATCTGTCATATTCTGCGATTCTATCATCTTGACGTTTTTTAGCATTACTTATTCCTTTATCAGTAGCGTATATATCTTCAATGTCAAAGTCGGAAAAGTGGAACAGAGATTCAATATACGATTGTAGTTTTCGAAGAAAATGTGTTATTCTTTCGTAGAGCTGACCTTTCATAACATTGTGTTTCAATGTTCGGAAGAAGCTTTCAACCCTTGCGTTTGAAATAGTATCCGGATTCGAGTCAATTTGAGATACTATTATATTTGACCACAAACAAACCACAGGCATGTATTTTTTCAAGGCGACATCTTCCAAGAATCCTTTGAAATACAGTGGGTTCTGTGATCCTTGGCTGAGATCATCTATTTGTTTTAATGTTGTTTCAAATGTTTCTTTTAACAACGCATAAAAAGGCGATCCCAAGAAGATTTTGTCCTCATCTTTTTTTAGAATTTCTGGTTCACCGATGCCAGTATAATCAAATTTACCAGCGCTTTCTGAATCGAAGCTTGTTCTATCATTAATTTTTGCATCTAGTTCTTTTAGTGATGTCTCAAGCATTCGGTTCTCATTTGCAGATCCAAAAATGCATGTCATAATGATAAACAGATCGATTAAGTCCACTAAGTTTGTAGCACGTACAGCCAATCGCATACAGTCCATGAACTTATGTTTTATGTTGATTGGAGCAGATTTCAAGTCCTTAGAAACTACATTCATGAAATGACTGTAGCATAAATGAATGATAGTGAAATTGAGATTGAGTTCTCTTATGCAAACTTTATAACAATCTCGGATATACTCTGGTAGTGTATGGTGTTGATTATTAAGAGCCCGTATCAATCCACCAATCAGTGACCAGCTCCAATCAACACTAACAATTCTCGCTATTTTATTCAATTTATTCATAGAGCTGCCTGACTCGTACGAAGCACGAAATATATTCAACCAATTGTGGAAGTCTACTGTTTTTTGGCTTTCAGTCACAAAGGTTGTTACGGGTACACTAAAATTTGACCGGTAATTGTATGCGACCAAAACATATATTTGAACACGCTTCTCAGCTTTTGAATATCGTACAACCGATCCAGTACCATCCATGTAGAAAATAGGACTGTAAGTCTTGTTTTTTCTCAGCTCTTTGAACATTTTTGTATTAAAACAAATTACACCAAAGGGCTTTCTAAACACATTTTTGATATAAGATCCGTTATCCTCAGACATTTTTATCAAATCTTGAAAATCATCAATATCCCTGTTAAGCTTCGATTTAGCTTCACTGCTAATTTTTTTCAATACATTTTTGCTGACAATGTCTACCTTCTCGAATGGTTCCCTTTTTTTCTTTTCGTTGATCAACTTAGTTCGTAATTCAAGTGGTTTTTGGAGCTGCAGTTTTTTCATATTTATGTTTCTTTTTACTCCTTTGCAATATGCCGCTTTCAGGTTTTCCCCGTGTATCAGGGTCATAGCGACATTAACATAGACATCGACTTTATATATGTTATCACCATCCGTAACAGAAACAATTTTGAAACGATAAGATCTGCAGGTCTTGTGAGCGCAGACACCATAAAATAGCCAGCCAGATTTGTTGCAATTATGAGAATTTATATTGATTATACAATAGATATTGAATTCTTCATATTTGATTTTTAACAAATCTTCTAAGGCCACTATAAAAGGCCTTCTATGCTTTTGTTGCTTATATTTAGCATCGCCAACCTTGGTTTTGCTTTGCATTATATTATGTTGATCATAATGTTTACACATTTCAATGTTCTTCTTGTTGATGTAAAAAGAACACTCGTAAATTGAAGCACCACTATAAAGTCTTTTTGTGGCAGTTGCCCCACATTCCGCAACCTTGACATTGTATTTGATCCTGTTACTGTTGCCTTTTTCTTTTATCTCTTTTCGTAGGTTTTCAAAGTCCGTTGTATTGAACACAAGTTCAGTTACATCTACATCACTGCTATAAGTAGTATCTTGTGATTTGGTCGATCCTTCAAGATCATTGGTATCAAATGAAACAATCGAGTCTTGCATGTCGTTCGTTGATCTCTCTTGCATTTGACTTACTGATGTTTCAAAAATGCGACATTCAATTTCTGGAGCATTAAGTTCCATTCCTTTCTTACATACTTTTGCAGGAAACTCGACGGATAATGATTTTATTTCGACACGCGATAAATCTGTTCCTTTCAATAAAAATCCGAATGGAGGTTGCTGAAGAATAATACATATTAATACATGAATAATTAATTGGAAATGTCATCTTACTTCGTTATCTTTTCCCGTATTATCAACGCCGTCAAAAGTAGTACTTTGAGAGTCGGCCAATTCCTCGAAATCGTTTGTGTCAAATGATACAAATGATAATGTTCTTGTTTCGACACGTGAAGGAGATGAGTTTGTTTCGGACATATGATCTGTTTTATTTAATAAAAGCTGCTAAATAACAACTATTAATACATGAATTAATAAATAGAAATGTCATCTTACTTCATGAACTCCAACGCAGTCTTGTGGCAAGCAGGCACTTTCATTCTCAAAAGAACATTCTTTGAAATTATCGATCTATAAAAATTTGAAGTTACTGTATGGCGTGACTATTTCAAAGCAATTTGATATTTTACACTTACGTTATGACTTTCAGCGGCAATTGAATGTTCAATATTCTGCGGAAATGATTTCACATTGAAAATTTCAAAATAGTTTTATTAATTTCAGGAAGCTTATAACAATTATAAGGGTTCTCACCTTTCGTTCTGCACGATACTTCTTATATGTTGGATTACAAGCGAAGTTATTCCTAACTTTTTTTAAGTTAGGTGCGCATTTTTCGTTTAATCCCATTTCTACAAGAATTTCTTTCAGATTCTTAGAATTCAATTCGAATAGCTCATCCAACTCTTCTCTAGCGATCAAATCATTCGCTGCATCCCAACAATTCTGCAAAGTAATCTCAGGAGCAAACCGTTTTACGGATTTTCGATGTTTCATTAGAAGGCTTTTGATTACCTTCATACTAGGATAGTTCGTTTTATCTAATCCCATACGCTCCAAAATTACTTGCATGTTCTTAAAATTTAACTTGAAATCATATTCTAGGCACTTGGTTGAAATTAAACTGTTAACCGCTTCTAAACACATCTCTAAATTAATTTTATAAGAGGATGCCATCTTCACAGTACACATTTCTCAATCCTTATAGTACTCCGGTTGGAAAGGGTCTGACTAAATTTACTGTAGGAAAAAACGACACTAGTTTTCAAAGTCCAAATTTTCACTATAACTTTCTCTAATGGTTTCTAAATACACGTGGTGAATAAAAACTTATAAAGATGGATCATATGCTGCTCTGCTACTTTTATACTCCCTGAAATTGGTGGGGTGTTTGTCCTGTCGGCTTCGCTCGGTTAGCTCGGGTGATATTAGTTTGTTGTGTTGATACTGCTTTCATCTCACTTTCGCACGTCTCTCGGTGATGCGATTGAATGAAAAGGATAGAAATTGTTTCGGCTGGTGTACGGAAAATTAGTGTTCCAAACGAAATGGATCGTCGTGGAATGGATCATGTTCTGCTCTGGTGGGGTATTTGTCCTGTCGGCTTCGCTCGGATAGCTCGGGTGATATTCGTTTGTTGTGTTGATACTGCTTTCATCTCACTTTCGCACGTCTCTGGGTGATGCAATGGAATGACAGGTCATGTCGCAACACGTATGCGCTCGCTCCGCGTGGCGCAAACAGTAGATATTATCGTCTATTACTGCTATTAATCACCTAATATTATTCTATACACTAACTTAACGAACCAAAAAAATAAACACCCTTATTCTTGTTTTCGAACGAACACAAAACGTTCGAAAGAATGCCTCATTCGTATCCTTGGTTTCGTACGAAAGAAATCTATCCGTTCGAACATTCGAACATCGTTCGTTCGAACGAATTGCCCTATCCTCGTTTTCGTACGAAAGTGTTTTTTCATCGGTCAGTCAAACGACACTTTTGAGTAGCGAATCAGATGAAGCGTAGAAGAAAATTTAATCGATGTTTACGTTTTTGTGGTTTATTCAGACGCATAAAATACTCAAATTGATTTTCTCTAATGTTTATTTTAATTAGGGTGGGAAATTTCTATAGAAGCAGATAAAAAATATATAGACATGATTTCTTGATCTGTCGATATTTTCAATTTCGCTGCCGGAGAAAATCGTTTGGTCGTCGAGGATTAAATGAATTGCTGCTCGTTTGTGTTGAACAGGTGAACAATAATGGCTTGAGAGTTTTTAACCTGTCCTCAATTACCATCGCCAAGGTTCGAGCCATACAAATTAATAGTTTAGTTAAACGTTTTGTTTCTGAAAAAAATAATACGTGAAAATTGATGATAATTACTTAGTAGAATATCGACATGCTGAAATTTAAACTGCTTAGCCGGATGATTTTCAATTTTTATCCGTTGAATCCATTCCACGTACCGTGTTTCATCCCTTTTGATTATGAAATGATATTCCTGGTCGACATCTCTTCTTATAATAGGAAACAACGGAAATTATGTGACTGTTGGATTTCGCGTTATGATCATAGGCTTTAGTATCACTAACGCAAATTTCTCCATATTTTCATACCAATTCGTTCAACTTTTCAGACCCATTTATCATTGGGTTCTGGTGGAAACATTCAGAAGCTCTTTTAATAATACATTTAAAGAACATGTAGCAATAGTTTCTATTCATGTTTTTAAAAAGTGAACTCAGGGGTATGAATGCCACACAGAAAAAAGCGCAATTTTTATTATGAATTAATTTTGTCGTAATAAAATTTTTACTGAAGTCATAGATTAATACAAACTGAACCTACCTCAATTTCCATGCATTCGTCGGATTCCAGCTGTATTCCACTTTCAATATCATCACAACTCATCGCAATCGTTTCATTGCCGAACGAAAATTCGCCACGGCGCAACTCCGCCACCGAATATTTTCATTACGATTCGGCGCTAGAGTACGTGCTCCCGTGGCCGAGTGGTTAGCGTCCCACACTATCATGCCGGGGGTTCGGGTTCGATTCCCGTTCTGGTCGGGGGATTTTTCGTGAAAGAAAATTCTTCCGGCTTGCACTGTGGTCACGCGTATTCTAGAGCTTGCCCCTCCAGAGTACATTCAAGGCGTGTTATTCGGCATAGAAATCTCAACCAAGCACTACTAATAAAAATGACGCAAGTAATGCTGCGTTGAGAAGGCAAAAGTTTCACTGGAACGGTAGTGCCATCCAAGAAGAAGAAGAAGCTAGAGTACACAACTTCACTTTGGTGACTTAAGATAATAGCGCTGACTTAGTATTTTTTTTATTTTGCGCTTTTTTATGTCGAAATATTTTTCAGTGTTGATCTTAACGCCTACAGAAAATGTATAGCAGACCAGGAGACAGACACTTCTGTCGTCAAAAATTTCGGCGGTCGACGCCATATTTGAAAATGTCGACGCCGGTTTTTTTCAACAAGAAAAATGGGGCCAACGGCGACCGCCGCTAGCTTATTTTTCTAGTTGACTCGATCGGCTACGGATGTTTTTAGTTCATTCAAGTCTGTTCAGAAGATCGGGACTATCCTGTACCGCCTAGTATGGAAACGACCCCGTGTTAACACTAGATTTACCAGCTATTTATATATACCTATTTCTACCAGCACCAGTCAAAATGACTGGTGTATAAGAAAAAATGAATATTGTGGTTCCAGTCTGTACTATTACTTATCAAATGGCGAAAATAAGTTGAACAATATTAATTGTGATAGATAAATGGACTAATAGACATTGTCAAATAACAAAACACTTAATTGTTTACAGTTTGTTGCTCACAATAGATTTTGCAGTGTATACACTTTCTACATAGACTTTTTTTGCATTTATTGCAAATATTTGTAGTCTTATTGTTATTAAAATATTCTATTTGACACCATTTGCGTACAGAAACAGTGCCATTTGTAGTTGGTATATCAGCTTCGTGTGGTATTTGCCTTGAAGTCTGATATTCTGAAGCAAGTTCTTTTGCTAATTGAAACAGAAAGTCTTCTCGTGAGATATTTTCTCCTGTTATGTTTTGTTCAATATCCAGCTATTTCTTCCGGCTGAAACTAAATTATTGAAAAACAGTTGAAGTGGTCACCTTCTGGAACCTGATTTCCATTCGATCAGTGACATCGACGCCAAAATATGTCTGGTTGCCAATAGAAGCGCGTATCGTTCCAAGCAACGAAGTATTTTGAGATCTTAATTTTAACGCCAAAGGAATACTTGTAAAAAATATCAGTTTTACGCTCCTTCATGGTATACGGTTCAAGAAATTTCATTACGACAAATTTGCATAGGGGGATTGATGCATTTCGAGTCTCGCTTTTTCCTAAATAAGGAAAGCCATTTATCACATATTTCGTCTCTACATCAGACGCCAATTAGAATTTTATGCTAAATTTATGGGGTTTGTTTGGAAAATACTGAGTAAATCTGCATCTGGCCTCCGATGGAAAAAGTTGCTTATCCCCGGTAATATAAGTTCATCCCCTGTTTGAAGCTATTTCCTTCGTACGCCCCACGCGCGCACAATATTGCAAGAGATGCCTTCAATTTTTCTTGTGTAATTGTCCACTTTTTTCCAAAACTCGAGAGGCTTCTAACTCTGTACAAATTCGTATATGTTCCAAAATATGGTTATCAATCAGTAATTGGAACGCACTACTTAGATTCCCGTTCATAATATTTCTTTCAGCATGTGCTGTTGGACCGTGTACATCTTTGAAATTACTATGAACTAGTAATCTACCAGCAACACCTCCTTCTTCAATTCTCGTTCAAATAGTTCCGTCTAAAGCAATTTCAGTTTGCTGATTTGGTACGCTTGATTGGAATTTTTACGCAACCACTGTCGCTTGGCTCATCTATATTGTCATCATCAGGAATTTCCTCATCACTACTCTCGATAATAGCACTGTTATCATCACTTCCTTGAGAATCAATTTTTCTATCTAACAAATCATCGCCGCTGTCGTATAATTCACTTTCCACATCTGAACATTCCAGAGGTATGCTGGTTGCATTTTCTAAATATGCAGAACATTTTCAGGGGCTGACAATTGCTGTCAAAATATGTTGAAATTAAAACGCTCTCATACATTTCTTCATAGAAACATGCACCAGTCAGTTTGACTGGTACTGGTTTAAATGTCAATAACAAAAAAATATATTTGTTAGTAATAAATATTAAGTAACATTAAGTTTATAAAATGTTTTTTCTACTTATAGCTACAAAAGTCATAACATCATTTCGGAAAGCAAATGTAATATGTCGTAGGAATTTTAAATTGAAATTGCACGACCAGTCAAAATGACTGGTCTGGTAAATCTAGTGTTAAATAAGTTGCAAGTGGTTGCTCACGGAAGTTACGAAGGCTAAATTCGCGTTCAGTGGATTCAGTAGTAGATGTATATGTATGACAGAAGTGGAGAAAAAGGAATGAAAATGAACAATCGATCATTACCAGAAGTGATGACAACGCGGTTAGATCCAGGAAAAAATCAATACAGTTTTTTTTTATATAATTACGCCTAATTGATCTACTGATTGTAGGACGTATTCTATTCATTTAAAGTGAATACTCACGGGAAAAAGTATGGCGAAATAAGATTTAAATTAATAACAATTTGCAGAACAAGATATTTTTCTCTAGGCTCAATCTGAGAGGAGAACTTGAATTCCATTACTCAGTGGGTTAGGTATTACCTCTGACTACCAAGGAGTCGCAAAGAAAACCCTATTGTAAGATTTATATCACTTGAAAGCATACGTTTACTTATAATAAAAATACTTCAGCTTCAAGTCGTCTGAACGAGACTGATCTGAGGAGGTTTCTTATTCAGAAAATCGGAACAAAGTCGAATGATTAATATCACTCGATAATAGTCGATTTCAACTTTTTTTTCGTAAATTTAAGCCGGGAGTCTCGAGTCATGGTTAAGAAGTGTTCTCGATGCATCGATTTCGCGAACTGAAAATTAATATCGACTAGCATTTCCGAAAATACTAGACTATCCCATGTTGTAGGTTGCTCAACCGATCAAAAATTCGTTTCCTCATATATTTTCTCAAATATTCTTAATTTTTTAAGCACTTTTTTGTGAGAATATGATGAGATTTTACAATAAAACATGAAACAATATTTTGGAATGGGTTAATCACGTTTTGGAATCGGCGCCTATCCGGCTCGACTAAGAAAATCTAGAACTGGACTATAATATTGATCGGCTAAATTTTAGAGAAACTTAGTTTATTCGACCCAAAAAATTATTTTCTTTTTGAATATTTTTTCATTGACCGATGTAATATTTGGTCCAGAGATGTAAGCTGATTTACATTTAAGCCGCGATTCATTAGCCATCGAAGCAAATTAATTGGTCGACTTAAGCTGACTTTCTTGTTATGAACGATCAATTTTTGAAGCCGCCATTCAAATTCAAAAACGATTATTTTAGCAGTAGATGCCGGTTTGATGACTAATGGAAAGACTCGTGTGTCTAATTAAAATGAAAAAAATGTCATTCCATCGCCTCCAAAAAATATCAGCCTTAGGACTTGTCCATTTTTGTGAATTTCTTGAAATTTCAAATGGTTCCCATGACCAGATGAGTCAATTCCAACACTCCACCATCTCAAAATATTCTCATAGGATGGTATGCTTCTAATTCAAATGATAAAATTGACATTCTATCGCCTCCGAAAAATATTAGCCTTAGGACTTGTCCATTATCGTAAATTTCTTGAAATTTAAAATGGTTCCCATGACCAGATGGGTCAATTCCAACATTCCACCATCTCAGAATATTCTCGGAGGATAGTATGCTTCTAATTCAAATGATAAAATTGACATTCTATCGCCTCCGAAAAATATTAGCCTTAGGACTTGTCCATTATCGTAAATTTCTTGAAATTTAAAATGGTTCCCATGACCAGATGGGTCAATTCCATCACTCCACCATCTCAGAATATTCTCGTAGGATGGTATGCTTCTAATTCAAATGATAAAATCGAAATTCTATCGCCTCCAAAAAATATTAGCCTTAGGACTTGTTCATTGTCGTAAATTTCTTGAAATTTAAAATGGTTCCCATGACCAGATGGGTCAATTCCAACACTCCACCATCTCAGAATATTCTCGTAGGATGGTATGCTTCTAATTCAAATGATAAAATCGACATTCTATCGCCTCCAAAAAATATTAGCCTTAGGACTTGTCCATTATCGTAAATTTCTTGAAATTTCAAATGGTTCCCATGACCAGATGGGTCAATTCCAACACTCCACCATCTCAAAATATTCTCGGAGGATAGTATGCTTCTAATTCAAATGATAAAATTGACATTCTATCGCCTCCGAAAAATATTAGCCTTAGGACTTGTCCATTATCGTAAATTTCTTGAAATTTAAAATGGTTCCCATGACCAGATGGGTCAATTCCAACACTCCACCATCTCAGAATATTCTCGTAGGATGGTATGCTTCTAATTCAAATGATAAAATCGACATTCTATCGCCTCCAAAAAATATTAGCTTTAGGACTTGTCCATTATCGTAAATTTCTTGAAATTTAAAATGGTTCCCATGACCAGATGGGTCAATTCCAACACTCCACCATCTCAGAATATTCTCGTAGGATGGTATGCTTCTAATTCAAATGATAAAATCGACATTCTATCGCCTCCAAAAAATATTAGCCTTAGGACTTGTCCATTTTCGTGAATTTCTTGAAATTTCAAATTATTCCCATGACCAGATGGGTCAATTCCAACACTCCACCATCTCAGAATATTCTCGTAGGATGGTATGCTTCTAATTCAAATGATAAAATCGACATTCTATCGCTTCCAAAAAATATTAGCCTTAGGACTTGTCCATTATCGTAAATTTCTTGAAATTTAAAATGGTTCCCATGACCAGATGGGTCAATTCCAACATTCCACCATCTCAGAATATTCTCAGAGGATAGTATGCTTCTAATTCAAATGATAAAATTGACATTCTATCGCCTCCGAAAAATATTAGCCTTAGGACTTGTCCATTATCGTAAATTTCTTGAAATTTAAAATGGTTCCCATGACCAGATGGGTCAATTCCAACACTCCACCATCTCAGAATATTCTCGTAGGATGGTATGCTTCTAATTCAAATGATAAAATCGACATTCTATCGCCTCCAAAAAATATTAGCCTTAGGACTTGTCCATTGTCGTAAATTTCTTGAAATTTAAAATGGTTCCCATGACCAGATGGGTCAATTCCAACACTCCACCATCTCAGAATATTCTCGTAGGATGGTATGCTTCTAATTCAAATGATAAAATCGACATTCTATCGCCTCCAAAAAATATTAACCTTAGGACTTGTCCATTATCGTAAATTTCTTGAAATTTCAAATGGTTCCCATGACCAGATGGGTCAATTCCAACACTCCACCATCTCAGAATATTCTCGTAGGATGGTATGCTTCTAATTCAAATGATAAAATCGACATTCTATCGCCTCCAAAAAATATTAGCCTTAGGACTTGTCCATTATCGTAAATTTCTTGAAATTTCAAATGGTTCCCATGACCAGATGGGTCAATTCCAACACTCCATCATCTCAGAATATTCTCGGAGGATGGTATGCTTCTAATTCAAATGATAAAATCGACATTCTATCGCCTCCAAAAAATATTAGCTTTAGGACTTGTCCATTATCGTAAATTTCTTGAAATTTCAAATGGTTCCCATGACCAGATGGGTCAATTCCAACATTCCACCATCTCAGAATATTCTCGGAGGATAGTATGCTTCTAATTCAAATGATAAAATTGACATTCTATCGCCTCCGAAAAATATTAGCCTTAGGACTTGTCCATTTTCGTGAATTTCTTGAAATTTCAAATGGTTCCCATGACCAGATAGGTCAATTCCAACACTCCACCATTTCAGAATATTCTCGTAGGATGGTGTGCTTCTAATTTAAATGATAAAACTGTCTTATCATCGGCTACAAAAAATGTCAGTTGTAATTAAAAGTTATTGGTATCTTTTTATTGGTATCTTCACCCACATGTATTATAACGACAGCAGAGATAAAGATGTGTTCCAAATTTCAGATCAATTTATCGAAAGGAGCGGACATTTCCATAAGTTCTACCATGAGTTCTACTGGACAAGCCCTTTCATTTGATACCCATATTGATTAGGGTTTCGAAAAATATATATATATATATATATATATATATATATATATATATATATATATATATCGCCATTTTGGATTTGCATTCCTCGTGAATAAATGTGTTCTACTAGTCAAGCCATTCCATTTGATACTCATATTGGCGGGGTTTTGAAAAAATATATATGGCGCCATTTTGTGGTGGCGACCATTTGAGAGTAGCTTATTTCTTAAACAACTGTGCTTTTCTAGTCAAGCTTTTTCATCCGATACCCATATTGAAGGGGTTCTGAAAAAATATGTAATTTGGCATTTTGTAGCGGCCGCCATTTTGGATATATATTTATCATAAATAACAATGTTCTACTAGTCAAGCCATTTCATTTGATACCTATATTGATGAGGTTTTAAAAAAATATGTGTCCCAATTTTGTGGTGACGACCATTTTGATTTGTTTTTTCCCACAAATAACTCTGTTCTACTAGTCAATCTCTTTCATTTAATACACAAATTCATGAGGTTTTGGAAAAACCCCATATTTAAGGGGTCTAAATAAAATATGTGATTCGCCCTTTTGTAGCAGCCGCCATCGTGGACTTTCAAATTTGATAAAGCTGTGTTCCAAATTTTAGATCAATCCACATACCACATAATCATATGAGTTATTAATAGTGACAAATCGTCACTTAACACGTTCGTCGTCCAAAGCGACTTTTCTGAGTTTCTTGCGGATAAATTGTTAAATGAAGATCAAACTTAGTTTGTATACAACTTTTACATGATCTAGCAATAGTTCATTTTATTTGAAGATGAATTGACAACAATAACACATGCCAAAGTCATTTATATGGGTTTGGCTAAAACCTGCCATACCAACCATCCGCACTATAAATTAATAAAAGGTATAGTATAATCATTATAATAATATGGTTATAATTTTATTATTTTTCTACACATCCTTTAGTTACACGTAGGTGCCTATTCTATCAAATTCCTTTTAAAAGTCTCATTCAATTTCAACGAGGGAAGTGTCACCCATATTGAGTGACGGGGCGACGAAAGTGTTAATAATGAACCTGAATGCAAGCTGAATGTGCAGCTTATTTATTCTGGCAGCAATATTTCAATATACTGCTGCTCTCTTTTCACGCTTCATAAATAAAATATCTTTCTTCTTTCCATTAGCACTTCTTCTTTCTCACTTTTGAATTCTGGTTTTTTGAATTTTTATAACATTTTTTGGCATTCCACAGATTCACACAGAGTTTTTCAATTGTTTTCAAAATTTTTAAGTAATGTTTTCCCTTATACAATTTTTACGTATAATTTTCGAAACAACCAATATATTTTTAGTTTATCATTCTTTTTCAACATATAATTAGTTTTGTGTGTAATTGTTCAATACTATATGTCAATTAATTAAATTCTAATTTGTTTTATGTTATGTATTTTTGCATACTTTCATTTAAATTGGTCATTACGTGCAAAAGTGATGATCCTCATTGCCGATGAAGGTCAACCGACAAAAAAATTCCCAGAATAACATTTTGAAAAATTTTGAAGAAGTCTAAAATCAAGAGTCATAGGTTTGATTCCAAACTCCAAAATCTAAAACAAAACCCTTCATTTTTTTTAAATTTGCATGTCCGACTTTTATTCTCATGTTTTCTGATTTTTTCTCCTTTGTCTGATTGTTTTTTCTCATGTGTCCTGATTGTTTTTCGTCCGGCTTTTTTAACGTCAGATTTTTTTTATACTGTTCCCTGTTTTTTCTCATTTAGCCGGATTTTCGCGTGTTCTTTTTTTACTGTGTCTCCGGATTTTTTCTTGTATCTCCGATTTTTTTTATTTGTCCCGATTTATTCCCTGTGTTTCTGGTTCTTCATGGGCCTGGATTTTTATCTGTATTCGATTTTGTTCAATTTGTCCAGGATTTTTATTTATGTATCTAGATTTTTTCTCTGTTACCGGAATTTTTTTATCGTGTATTTGGATTTTTTTTCCTGTGTCTGATTTTCCCCCTCTGTTTCCATTTTTTTTCATGTGTATGGATTTTTTTTTCATGTGAATTGTATTTTTTCGTGCGTTCGTAGTTTTTTCCTTTTCAAGATACATGGAAGTATGATTTTTTTTCGGTTTCCTTTTTTCTGATGTATCTGGATCTTGTTTCCTCGATTTCCTCTGATTACTCTTTTTTATATAGATGTTATAGTATGTAGATTGTTTCTCCATGTGACTGGGTTTTTTCCGTGTATCCGGATTTTTTTCTGTGTTTCCTGTTTTTTTTCATGAGCCCGATTTTTTCCTCTGTTTCTGATTTTTTCCTATTATTTCCTATGGTTTCATGTATGTTTTTTTTTCTTTTGTTTATTATTTATTTATATTTTCACTAGCTGATCCGGCAAACTTCGTCCCGCCCAAAATTTAGCTTTCCTTATCACATCCACATTTTCTTTCTAAGCGCATTTATTGCCTCCTAGAACATCCATATACCAAATTTGTTTTTTTTTGCTTGATTAGTTCTTGAGTTTTGCAGAAATTTGTGTTTCATTTGTATGGCAGCCTCCCCTAAGAGAAGGGGAAGAGTGTCGATCCACCTTAGAAACGTTTATCGATCCCTAAAACCTCTTTATACCAAGTATGATTAAATTTGCTTGATTAGTTCTCGAGTTATTCAGCCCCATCCTCCATTTAGAGAGGGGGAGGAGTGTCTATACCATAGAAACGTTTCGTGCCCCCTAAAACCTTCACATGCCAAATTTGGCTCCATTTGCTTGATTAGTTTTCGAGTTATACAGAAATTTGTATTTCATTTGTATGACCCCCCCTTGTATGACCTTTGCCCCCTTTGAGAGGAGGAAGAAGTGTCTAATCACCATAGAAACATTTATTGCACCCTAAAACCTCCACATGCCAAATTTGGTTTCGTTTGCATAATTAATTTTCGAGTTATGCAAAAATTGGTGTTTCATTCGTTTGGCAACAAGCATGGCGTACGCGATTCCAGCCCTTCTGGTTATCTGAAACAAAAAAATCGAACAGATTCTGAACCATTAAAAATGCCGCTATTGCATGAACCTCCGACAAGTCAAAAACATCTTTTTTGACAAAATGGCGGCCGTTTGAAGAGAAAAATGCTGTTTTTGACGAGTTTTTTTACGTTTCCTGATTTTTTAAATATTTTAAAATTGGAAAAACATCATTTTTCAGAGGTTCATGCGATAGAGAGACTAGAATATTGCCTTAAATGACTTAAATGTCTTTACACCCAACGTTTCACTACTGTGATGATGCTGCCTTCTCCTAAGACGAATTGGCATGAAAAACGTCTTTGCCCAAAAATTCCACGAGTTTTCGTTCATCATTATCGCCACATCTCCAACCATTTTGTTCGTCGCGTCAGCATCGGTAGATACTCGCGGATCCACCTTCGCCATAATTCGTTCGGTGTCAGAGCTTCCTGATCTATAGTTTCGAGGGAGATGTAAGTCAGCGGCCGTTGGTTACCTTACCAATACCTTCAGCTCCAAGTAACATCGTCTCCAGTACCTCGTCGCTCGGAAGACGGGAACTCTCCGTAATGGGTTTCATGGCCACTTTAGCTGACCTCACCATACGTTCCCATGGTCCTTCCATGCGCGGAGCGGCAGATACGTTAAAATACCACTTAGTATGTGCATTTGTCAATGTCGAAGCACAAACCTGGTATATGCTTTAACTGTGTTGGATTTTGCTTGGACAGCTGACGACTGGCTTCTACGAAATTGGTCCCGTTGCCATTATAGACTTCTAGTGGCGCTCCACGCCTCACTACGAACCTCCTGAAAGCCATCATGCAATAATTCGTGGACAAACTGTGGCTTCCAGGTGTACCGCACGTACGGTGAGACATGTGAATGGACACACCCCTCTTTTGCTAACGCTTCGCCCAACTTTAACCTTCAAAGATCCGAAATAATCGACACCCACATAGGCGAACGGGCGTATGAACGGAGTCAGTCGAGTTCTAGGAAGCGGAGACATTAATGGTGGAGCAGGTATTGCTTTTTTGACCTTGCACATCTGACAACTTCGGCTCACTTTCCGAATATGTGTGCGAAGATTAGGTACGTAAAAACTTTGCCTGATTTCGTTACATACAGTTTTGTTAATCGCGTGGAAAAAAAATTCGGCGGTAGCTGTCAATGACGAGCTCGGTAATCCTGTGACTTTTTGGTAAAATACGGTGAATACGTTGAATACGGAACCAGTGACGCCTCTCATATACGACGTCCAACCCTGATAACACTGTTTTCATCCAGAAACGGTGCCAAATAATACAATTAGCTTGATTTCTCTAGTACTAATCGGGATCTACACCAAACACTTAACTGTATTTGGTGTAGTTCCCGAACCTGAAAAAACTGCGAAGGAAGAAAGAATTGCAATACCGCGTACTGTAAAACAGAAACTGAAAAACTGGGTGGGTTATATCTATGATATAACCGCGAGGTTGACGTGGGACTACCGTTGGCTTACTAATCATTTGTTTGTATTGATTGAATGAAACAATGTCCGAATTTAATTGAATTAAACAAATTTGCTTTGTGAGTGAAGAATTTGAGCACCGATTCATGCATTGTAATAGATTATGTTCTTCGTTACAAATAAATTTGATGATAACATTTTGTCTTATCATCAAACAGTATGCGTACAAATTCAAGTTCCCCCAAACTTGCATGTATTTGCAATTCTGGTTCCTGCAGGCTCCTTGGTTTTGATGGCTGTATTAGGAAACACATTTCGGATATTCACCCTGCTTGTATGTATCTACGATACGGATTTCTCCAAGCCCCATGGGTTTGAAGTCTGTGTTGGGGAAACCATAAATCGGACCAATCAAAACGTGGCAGTTAGAGCATTTAGATAACGCTTGACATTGTGATATATGTGATAGATGCGTAGAAATATTTCCTACCAATTGATGCAAACATCTTTCCGATCTATCAAGAAGTGTCCGAGTTATAAGCATTCTAAATCTTTCATTTTTCCTGCATGTTCTGTGTTTGGGTTTTCATTTTACTCCCCATATATTCCAGTTAGACGTGGTTCCATGTCAATAATAAATTACAGATTTGTAGCTGCTAAGTGAGCAACTGAAGGAAGGTGTTTCTATTAACCCGGATCGCGGGAACAATGTCAATTGGCATATACTTCGGAATAAAAATCAACAAAAAAATCCACCAAAAATTCATCAAAATCGGTCGGTGATCTAGCGAGTGCTGATGAAGAATGCAAGTTCGTTCGTTCATCACAGGCGCTTATGATGGGAAAGAAACCCACTCATTCTCCGAACTGAATCACTCATCGAATCATCGTTACACGCGCAAGCGAAACGATTTATTTACATTTCAACCGACCCACAGAATTGCATTATTTTACACCGAACACACGTTTGCTCTCAGTCCTTGTTACGGAATGAAAAACATAAACACACTTTCCTGGAACGTTCCGATGATTTAACGCTTGTCGTCGTCGCCCGCTTCATTTGGCACTGAATTAAGGAGGAACCCCTGTCTGGAAAGTGGAAAAATAATGAATTTTCGTGATTTTTTTTTGGGATGGTAGGAATAAAGTGAAGTGTTCGGGTATGTTGGTTATTGTTTAAGGAATATTTGGAGATGGTTTTTCCATTTATTGAGTACACGAATAATGATTATTACGATGTTGACAGCTGGATGCGTAGATGCCTAGAATCAGTACCTTACTGGTGGTATCGGTTCTGAAGCAACGGGGTGTCGCAGAACGAATTTCAATTAATGTTTTGAAACTTTAGGACAATACCTAAAGCATTACCTAGGGGTTTTTGAAAAATTCGCAAAAATGCCAAAGTGGTGGCCAGTTTTGTTAAACATTAGTTATTTTTCATGATAAATCGCTATAGAAGCTCTAAAAAAAGTCGAAAAAAAGAGATATCAACAAAACGGCTATGTAACGCTTTAGATCAGTGGTGGTTTTGGTAAAAAAACAGCGTCTTATATTCGAATGAAAATTTCGTGGGAGCTCGAGCCATTTTCACTGTATTTACTGTATTCACCGTGTAATGAAAATGACGATGGGCATCAGGACATTAGGAGAATCTCATCACCGAAAATGTAGGATTCGAGGATATCGTCCAAAGCTTCAATCAACTCACACGCATTGGATCATCGTGAGTTCGAAGCTTTTCTCGAAGCACAGTATAGCGAAATTCCATATTTCATTGAGGTACGATGGCTTAGTAGAGGAAAAATAGTGCAATGAACTTTTGATCTTCGTTAAGGAATTGCAGAATTCATGTAAAGTAAGGAAAACCGGCTGAGAATTATAAAACGCGAAGTGGCTGGCAAATTAAGCACAAGCCAAATGAAAGATTTGAACTTGTACCTGCAAGGTAGAGATAAATTGAATCACAACATGAGCAACCAGATCGAAACACTCAACTAATTAGGTTCAAAAAACAAATGGGGAATTTTCATTTCCCCCATTTTCTGACATTGAGAATTTTTCAAGTGTCGACAACTAGAAAAATGTTGACGCACTCCAGTCGATGAAGGCTGATTTTGCTTGCAAATGTTGGTACTTCAAAGCACATAACAAAATTCTCCATTTATTTGCAGTTTCGATGATGTACATGCCACTGAAAACACACAGATGGAACTCATTTAAACGCAGTATTATTTAAAGCTGCGTGATCAAATTGATTGAAATTCTACTATAGATTTGTCTTTCACTTCCAGAAACGCGGTTACCCAGATCTACTAAAATATTTATTGCGTCTTTTTTTGAAACCACATACATTCGCGAGCCATTGTTTCCGTTATGAAACAAGCGAAATCAAAATCAAGGAACAAAATCACTGATGGTCATTTGGGAAACTCGCTCGCATTGCAATCTCTCACTTTAGAGCTGATCTAGATAAACTGACTCAATAAAAGCCGTCGAAGTGAAATCGGAACGGTGCTGGAGTATGTTTGTATCTAAGTATTTTGTATTGAAACAAACTAGAAAATATAGTAGAGGCTTTCAATGCTTGAAAGGACACCCAATTTAATTGTGATACAGTATTCACTTAAACTAGTACAGTTATACCTCGATATAAGACAACTTTTGTTTTCTCGTTACGTTATATCGAAGCAAAAAAAAATATTTTTTTATTGATACAAAACTGTTCTTGATTACTAAAAAATGCGCAAAAACTAATTTTCTACTACCTAGCAGTATTTATAATCCTTTCTTATGTCCATTTAAGATTATTTTCGTAGACAAACATGACCAAGTTTAAGTAGAAAAAAAATTCTGAAAAATTTGAAGTGAAAATTGCTATCATTAAGTGATTAAACAGATAGTAGTTTGGTCGGATACCGGAAAGCTGAAAGGCCGGAAGTCGCATATCCGACAGTCGGATATCCGACTTTTTATTTGCGAATACGAAACTAAAAGACATTGCATGTGTGCATTAAGCGAATAAAGGATTACATTGTAGAAGAAATAAACACATTTTTACATAAAAATAATGAACTATGAATCAATTTTCCGTTTCCATTTCCGTTAATACCCTTTAATAGAGATTCAAGTTTTCTGCAAGTATTCTTCAACAGGATTTTGTTTTTCTGATAAGGATTCATCTTCTTGGAAGAAGATCAGAATTACTTTATTGCAAACTTTTTAGACCCGAGGATCAAGTCAGTCTGTTTAGAAGTTCTTGAAACGTAAACAGTCTTGCTGATAATGTTGTTGGAGTACATAAAATATCTTACGGTGAATCAGGATGAGATAACAGCTCATGGTCGTCTTCAAGACCTATAAATGAAACAGAATCAAACCCTATACACGAAGCTCACAACACACCTTTTGGGGCCGTTTCAACGAAGTGGAAAATGAAAATAATAGTTAGCGTCGCCTTCAGGAAAAAAATCCGTTGTTAACGGAATCGACGAAATGTGAATCACGATTCCAATCGATTCTAAATTTGGTGGACATTAAAATCTAAGCAGTCAATCGAGGGCAATGATTGCTGGAGTTTATCTTTCAGTTCCTTGCAGTAGTATTACAGCGAAGACTGTTCTCTGAAGTTGACCTGGTGTACGAAGCAAAGCGTAATCGGTTGTCATCATCTACATCTGAAAATTTACTATTCAATCATCATAATTTACCACTGGATAATTTTGAGTACTGTTCATAAATTAATGTTATGAGGAAATATTAATATAATTTTTAAAAAATCTGGCATTTCAGTAATCAAACCTTATTCTAATTTATGGATAAATGGTTTTGCTATGCTAGCTAATGGACTATTCTGTTATGATTTATGTTGTGTTAATGAGATATTATGGATTTTTTCCGATATCTGGTATCCGACTAGATAGCAAATATTGGCCGTATAGACCGGATATCCTTCTCATCTCTAGTATCAATGTTTATTTTATAGTTTCCATGTTTAAAATACTCCATCTCCAAATTGAAATTCCTCTGAATTTTGTTCTTGAAACATGGTCAAAATTATGCTAAAAGTTCAAAACATGCCATAGTAATACCAAGTGGAGAGATCGCCCAAGAATATCAGGTTGAAGGCATGCGTACAAAAACTAGCGAGTTCCGTAGGAAAACGACGAGTTGTGACTACGACATAATTGTTCTGACCGAGACGTGGTTGCGCCCAGACGTAGTAAACGCTGAGCTTGCATCAAACTACAGCATTTTTCGTTGTGACCGTAATGCTAACACAAGCACTCTACAACGCGGTGGTGGCGTTTTGGTCGCCGTTAAATCCGATATTCGGTGTTGTGCGTTTACGTTAACAAACTGTACTCATCTCGAACAAACGATCGTTTCTATTAGTCTTCCCGGGACAACTATTTACGTCTGCGGAATTTATATTCGCCCGAGCTCTCGTCCTGATATTTATGAATCGCACGCAGCTGCTGTTCAAGAGATTTGCGACCTGTCCTCCGCAAACGACGTCATTGTTGTACTTGGCGACTATAATCTCCCACATCTATCATGGTGTTTCGACGACGACTGCAACAGTTACCTGCCAATCAACGCCTCTACCGAATCTGAAATTGCATTTGCAGAATCCATCCTCACATCCGGACTTCACCAAATCAACTCAGTTCCTAACGCAAACGGACGTCTTCTTGACCTGGCGTTTGTGAGTGAATCTACCTATGTAGAGCTCATTGATCCACCATCTTCGCTTTTAAAAATTGATCCTCACCATAACCCGTTTGTTCTCCGGCTTGAAATCGTGGCTGGAAATTAAAACCCTATCGGCGTAAGTGATGTTGATGATTTCGATTTTAAACGATGTGACTTCGTAGCGCTTAATGACCTGCTTGCGGCGGTTGACTGGGATGCTATACTCGGCGACGCATCCACAGACCAGACAGCTGCACTGTTCTATGAAAAGGTTTTTAGCATACTCGACGATCAAGTTCCACGAAAACACAGGAGTTCCGCAATTCACTCAAAACTCCCTTGGTGGACACCAGAACTACGACACCTTCGTAATATCGTTCGGAAATCACGTAAACGTTTTTTCCGCGAAAGATCTTCGTGCAACAGGGATAGATTAAAACACCTTGAAACGATCTACAATGAATGTCAAGAAAACGCGTTTCGAAGTTACAACAACCGCACCGAATCAAACTTGAAACGTGATCCAGCATCTTTCTGGTCCTACATTAGGAACCTGAAAAATACTACTCGAATTCCCTCAGGAATGACGCATGATGGAGCTACTGCGGACTCGCCCGAGAATATCGCTGACTTTTTCGCGGACTTTTTTAGTAGCGTGCACAATCGTGACACTCCCAGTTTATCAGCGGCTGGTCGAAACATTCCATCGTTTGACATAAACCTTCCGCTATTAACTTTCGCCCCAAATGACGTAGCTGCAGTTTTGAAAAACCTTGACGCTTCCAAGGGTGCCGGTACAGACTGTCTACCTCCAGCATTTCTAAAGGAATGTGCAGATGCATTAAAAACTCCTATCAGCACAATCTTCAATCGTTCCCTGAGCGAGCGTAGGTTTCCAGAGGTGTGGAAGATGGCATCGATCACTCCAATTCACAAGTCTGGTAGTGTTCACGCCATTGGTAACTACCGAGGAATCTCGATATTATGCTGCATTGCTAAAGTTTTTGAAGAACTCGTCCACCGGAGTCTCTTTAATGCGGTTCGTTCGTTCATAACTGATGCTCAACATGGTTTTGTGAAGAAATGTTCAACCGTTTCAAATCTGATGAGTTACATGAGCGTTCTGTCGGAAACTGTAGGAAGTCGCAGTCAGGTAGATGCTATCTATTTTGATTTCTCGAAAGCTTTTGATAAAGTCCCCCACGAACTGGCTATCGCGAAACTCAAACATATTGGACTTCCTGAATGGATAACTGAGTGGCTCAGATCGTATCTAACCGATAGAAAAGCTTTCGTGAGAGTTGGAAGTGCTCGTTCCCGTACATATCTTATTTCATCCGGCGTCCCTCAAGGGAGCGTTCTTGGGCCCTTGATTTTCATTCTCTTCGTCAATGATCTCGCCAGCCGGCTGATGTCTGGTAAGCTTTTCTACGCTGATGACCTAAAAATATTTAGGAAAATCTCTTCCATATTGGACTGCTATGCTCTACAAGCTGACGTGAATGAATTGGTTGCATGGTGTGCTGATAATGGCATGGAGTTGAACATTAGCAAGTGCAAGACAGTCACATTTACAAGGCGCCAATCGTTTCTGTCCCATGACTACATAATCGGTTCTGCTGTTATCGATCGCGTTACCTCCATTCGAGATCTCGGGGTAATTCTCGACATCAAACTAAAGTTTACCGAACACATCAACAACGTCATCGCAAAAGGATACGCTGTTCTAGGGTTTATCCGGCGGAACACGCAGTCCTTCCGTGACCCGTACACGCTGAAGGCTCTGTACAGCTCAATGGTTCGAAGTGTCCTTGAATACGCAGCATGCGTGTGGGCTCCTTACCATACAACGCACATCATCAGGATCGAAAAAGTGCAACGCTGTTTTATTCGCTACGCCTTAAGACAACTGCCATGGAATGATCCCGCTCATCTTCCTGATTACGAAAGTCGCTGCATGCTTATTGACATAGAAACGCTTTCGGCGAGGCGGAAGAAAATTCAACGTCTGTTCGTCTTCGATTTACTGTCCGGAAACATCGACTGTGCGGAGTTAATCAGCGAGATACGGCTTTACGCTCCCACCAGACAGCTCCGCGAAAGACAGCTATTGGCGATACGGCCGCATACAACGTCGTACGGGCAAAACTGTCCTTTGTCCAGCTGCTTCCGTGCGTTTAATGAAGTTCAATGTCACTTCGATTTTAATGTATCTAAATGTGTTTTTAAACGTAGAATTAGGAATATTAGGTAGTATTTAAGATTTGTCAGTCTGTGAGATGTTTTTTTTTAATCTAAGACGAAGTGAAATAAATAAATAAAAATAAAAAATTTCATAAGGGAAATTGTCGCGGACTGTCGCGGACAATTCGCACAAAGCTTTTCCACAAGTTCCTTCTTATTAAAACATAATGAAATAAATTCAGGTAAAAACATCAAACATTTAGTACAACTCGACGTTATTGTTCACGTTTGTGAAATGTCCATTAGGTATAAACTCAACCATTTATCGATATGCGTCGGAAGTTTCCAGAACTAAATTAATTCAACTTTATTGAATAATTCCGTTCACCATATTGAGATCCAAAATGAAAACTTGACGTGAAACATTTATATTGATAAGTTTAAATGTATAAAAAATGTGAGCTTTATTTCTTTCCGTTTCAGCTAGGGCTAGGACTTGTTTTGAAAATATGAAACATAATATCATTAGGTTTAGATAGGACACATTCACAGAACATTGAAAAAAGACTAATGTTACCCCATTTTACGATATTTATTTGTTTGGAAACTTACTAGAAACATTTATTCTAAATAATTTCTACTCTAAAAACTATTTATGTATTGTTTATTTTTAATTCTAAGACATCTTAAAAAGTTACGTTATATCGAGGTGAAAGTTAGGTTATATCGAGGTTGCCTTATATCGAGGTAGTTCTGTAAATGAAACCACGAATGCTCTCAGCAGAGAATTTTGGAGCGAAGAAAAGCGGTAGCATTGCAGTCGTGTAGTTCGATGTTCCCCCTCACTTTCACCAAGTTTCATGCTCCCATCAGTACTTATTGGGTTTCCTTGCAACGATAAAGTTCAGTCTGTACGAGAAGCGTGTGGCAACTGTCACGTTATTTAGGTGCGGGAAAACGAAAAACAGATCTACGAGCTGCTCAAACCGTTTTCTATCAATGAACGATTCGCGTTCCGTACACTACAATAGTACAAAGAAACAACTAATGTGGGCGATAAGATCAAAAAGGGACGTCCGAGGTCGGTACGGCTGCACAATATTATCTATGTTGTTCATGAAAGCGTTCAACAGACTTCATCTCCGCAAATGATTGGCCATTTGCCAAGCCATCGAATTATTCACTTTGGGCCAAGTTGGAGGAAGCGTGAAGCGTGTCTGTGGACGTTCTCATTGGAATTATCAATCGTTAAAGAATTCTATCGAGAAGCTGCAGCGATTGACTATTGGCCTTAGCATTTTCGATCCGGCGTGGAAAAGAGATGGTCGAAAAATTTTGCCAACATTGTTAATTCTGGATACTTTTATGCCTTCGTTAAAAGTTTTGGGTTTTCATCTCATTTTGTTCTCGAGTTATTTCTGAGGGTATAAGTTTCTCAATGATGCAAAAAAAATTTCGACTTTCCAGATCGGGGTTCCCCCTTAACTACTTTTCGACGTGTCCTCATCATAGTTTTCGTGGTCGACGTGTTTTCCGGTGTATGAAAAACAAATCGTTAGATTATTGGCAATCGGTAGTTCATTGTTAGTATCTATTGTAATTTAATCTTAATTATTCGGTTTCAAGAATGTCGACAACTCCCCATAAAAGAAATGATTTTAAAATCTTTCTCTGAGTCGAGGGGGATTAGAAATAGTGACGTGAAGTTGTTTTGTCGTCGGCTTGTCAACGCGTGATTTATTGTGCGCCGTGCGTATTGGACGCGCCTATCATTTTATGTATCTTCCGGGGAAATTCATTTGTTAAGATTATCGCGACAAAACTCACTACGCTTAATGGGATACGGACATACACACATTGTAGATATATGCGGAAGACACTCATGGCCGTGGGAGTAAATATCCGATTCATTCATCGCATCACGCCATCGTAATTCAAAATCCATCACCAATCCATAAAATTTTATGTTCTCCGAGGGGCGAAATTTGCTTATAAACCACCCATAAAGCATCGGAGCAGCTGCTCAATTAACCCTCCATTTGACATCCCAATGTTTACTGTAGTTAAACAGTGCGTCTACAAAAATAGATCATCCATCTGTTCTACTTGAATTTTTTGACAGAGTGGATATGTGGGAAGAGAAATTCAGTCCCAGCACCAAACACAACCTAGCAAATGGTGTCACTTTCTACAGTTTGTTCTTTTACTCCTACAAACTGTGCGATGCATCCCATTTATTAAAAATTATTACCAGCTAATTTAAACTCTCGGCTAGCTTTGCTAGCTCTTCGCGGCCCAATCGTAGAAGACGAACTCTAATTCACAACAAATGCTAAGAACAATGCGTGGCGGAATCTGCGTACATTACCAGGGTGCATCCCGTCACGACGCACGGCAACCTTCTGTCATTGGCTCTTTAGAAATCTTAATTTTTACAGCCTGATACTGTGTCCAACGGATGAAATATAGCTATCGCTTAGACAAGTTTCAGTTGCTCTTACCATCCCCACCCACTCACACACACGCACACTTTGTGTCGTGTCTGTCAGCGAAAATGTCAGTTCAAACTAGAAATGTTCCATATCACATACTTGAAGTGATTTCCTCTGTGTAAAAAATGAGAAAAAAAATCTAGCGAGTTGACCCCGACGTGATTTGAACACGCAACCTTCTGATCTGGAGTCAGACGCGCTACCGTTGCGCCACGGAGTCCCTTGTGGCGTTTAGTTTCTTGTGCCGCATAAGGTTTTACGAAGGTGCATTTTTTTCCTTAGCTCATGTCGTTTTATCTGATCGAACAAGAATAGTCACACTACAAGTAAATTATCTCGTTCATAATAATTCAAACACATGTCACATCGGGTGACGGTGACGATGATGGTGTGGTGGAAATCAATTCATTAAATTATCAACCGCTTTTGTACCAACCACTACAAGACTGACGAGTTGACGGATCCTGTTTACAAGCGTGTGTATTGGCGGCTGCCTTTTCTGATTTTATGAAAATTGACCGTTTTGCAATCTCGCACCCCCGACAACCCCGCAACCCGCATTGGTTTGTCAACAACAACGTCATCGTCATGTGTCATCGTTACCATCGATAGCCCCGAACCAAAACCAAACCAGCAGATGAGAGTGGCCCGTATCGTCGTCATCGGGTTTTTTTTCCATTTTTCCTCGTCGCATCGTGTGCATTTTCAATGCAGCCAAATTGTGGATGACCCATGTTTACTCAACGCTTGACTTCGGTTGTTATTGAGTGGGGAGTTTCGCAAATTTTGGATCCATTTCAGGCCAGGCAGCGGTTCACCAGATAAATTACCATCGCCACTACCTACTGCATGCTTGCTTTTACCTGGGGTAGCAGAGTACCGATAATCGAGTCTCGGTTAACGCTATGGTAAATGGTTCTTGCTTTCGTTCGATTTGCAGTTGCTGCTGGGCGCTGCCAAAAAAAAATCAAAGAGGCTGGTGGAAGAATGGTTCCCAAAATATTGAAGCGATAGAAAATGAAAACTCCTTTAAAGAAGTGTTGTGTGTTATGGCTGTTTGGAACTTAGTTTAGCCTGTTTATTCTGATTTATTCCGTTTTTTACTAGGAATGTTTATTGCTAAAAATAGCCTGAGTTTGAGCTGGGGTAGACTGCACATTTCGTAGATGCCTTTGGCGATTGACCTGAACCAATGAATTTGCACAACGAACACACCGAATGACGCTTGGAAGTAGCAAATCATTCTCATTGTGCAAGTTTCGGTGAATCGGGGTAAGGGAAGGAATGTTAGTATGATATTCGCCGCCCGAAGGCCAGAAGGGTCGCCTCTACAGCGTAGTTCACTGGCAATATGAATTCACTGTGGTAAATGATATGATAAGGAGTTTATCCATTTTATACTTTGCATAATAACCACGAAGAGCAGCTTTTACAACCAGTTTTGCCACACGTACAGATTTATCTGGAAAGGTACTGATTTTTTCGTTATTTTTGGTACAGATTCTGTACGGTACAGGGTACAGGTTTTCTTCAAAAAGTACAGATTGATACAGGTTTTTTTCTGCATGTGTAATTTCTTACATTTGAATAAAGCAACATTAAGGTACATGACGACTTTTACCCCGCAGTATCGCTTGGTGCTACTGATCATAAAAGCATTCACAATGCAACAATCGATCAGTTTTATAAGGACGAAATACATTACAAAGATCGCCTGAAAGGATTCGCGTCGGACGAATCGTTTCGAATTCCGTAATGCACTTGATAAAAATCGATTGCTCAGATTCAAATGTCAAATGTACATGTCATTCGCTGGCTTTGTGTGCTAGTTATGCAAATCCCTGACTATCTTGAGCATTTATTGAGGGACATATATACCTATACATCCAATAACCTAAAAAAAAACTAATGAATTCGAGGTAACACAGGAAATTTTGAAACTCAAGCCACCTAAAATCCTACGCCCTTCGACCACCCGTTGGCTTTCGTTAACCGGCGGTGGTGAAGAGATGCATTTCACGATTTCTAACGTTAATTTTGTTTCTCACCAAAACCTTTTTATGATTTATTTTGTTGTATTGATACGATTTTAACGAACTATATATAAGAAAAATAAATTCAAATTTAAAATAAACGTTTCTTTTAATTTTTTTCCGTTAGTTTTTTGATACAGATTTTTTTTTTGCTAAAAATACATATAGACAGTTTTTTTTCTGAAATTTTAATGAGGGAATCCTGCTAGGAGTATCCTGGTTGGATTATCCAGGAGTACAGCGCGGACTCGATTATATACAGTTTTTGATTTCTTTTCACTGTATATAATCGAGTCAAAAAAAAATATTTTTCTTTTTATTCTGATTTTTGATTCATCCCCTTAAAGTAAGAAAACACTTTGATCACATGAAAAAAATAAATTCATCCAGATTATCTCAGGAGGTGATAGACGATCATATTTGATCCTCTTACGCATATGTTCGAATTTCAACAATGACAGAGTTATAGAACTTTTTTTGTTTCGGACTCTGTTGCCTTAAACTTGCTCTACATTAAAAAATACGCTACGGGAGACGATTCTGATGCTTTCATTTGAAAGATGAGAAAAATTAGTACAGGATATAGTAGTGGAACAATTAAATTAGTGGATTTTAATAACATTTTGGAAGTGAAAAACTTACAAGTTAATAAGACATGTAACAGACACTTAAACTTCACCTTAACGCTGGAAAGGTACATTTCTTCTTGAAATAAGCCATATTTGAAATATAAAAAAAAAATGTTTTTCAAACTGTAATCGAGTCCAAAATTTTTTCTTTTATATCGAGTCTGTATATAATCGAGTCCGACCTGTATTCAGGTTGGGGTATCCCCAGCTCCATTCCATTTCTGATAACCGAAAATGAATTTCCGTATGTTCGAAAACTAGATCATGATGAGCGTTGTTAGACCATTCGATGATTGCGCTAACGAAATTGATCTTTGTTCGAAGGCAGAAATGGATTTTCAGTCAAAATAACGCACTCATATATATGTTCTATCTATATAAATAAAAATGGAAGGCCAAACGTGTGTTGTTAAGCTCAAAACCCGAAGAAGGAATCATCTGATTTGTGCAATCTTTATTTTGTTGTATTTGTCTCTACCCATAGTTCAATATAGTGGAGAGAACAATCGCAAAATTTTCGAAAAACTCCGAAGGAAATCAGTGCCACGAAGAGCATGAAGAGCAAGCATACCACGATTGCGGAACGAGAACTTATTGTCTCGCATTATAAAAAAGGGAAATCACTTAAAGAACTTGCCTCAATGTTCAATAGATCAAAATCGATCATCCAATACATCGTGAAGCGGTTTGTAGAGCAGAAAAGGATTGTTAGTGTACCCAGGAACCTGAATAGGAGAAAACTAACATTGCGAGATGAACGATTTGTGATAAGAGAAAACCCAAAAATGTCAGCTGTGGATATCACGAAACAATTTAATTAACGAATCGAAGTGAAGGTTTGTGCAGAAACGGTTCTTAATGTGCTGAGAAAGAACAACATCAATGCCTGAGTACCAAGGAAAAAACCGTTTTAAAAAAAAATCAGAAGCTCCGATTCGATTTTGCAAAACAACACGAGAACACTCCAACGTCTTACTGGGAAGATGTTATTTTTGTAGATGAGTCCAAATTCAATATCTTTGACTCCGATGGTCGTCGTTTTGTGTGGAGAAAGCCAAACGAAGAATTAAACATAAAAAATCTGAAAGCAACAGTTAAACACGGTGGTGGTGGAGTGATGGTATGGGAGTGCATGTCTGCTAAAGGGATTGGCAATTTGGTTTTCATCGATGGAGCAATGGATTAGAATGTTTACTTGAATATCCTAAAAGAAAACTTGAAGCAAAGTGCCAACAAAATGGGATTGAATGAAAAATTCAAATTTTACCAAGACAATGACCCAAAGCATAAGTTCGCTCATGGTTGCTTTATAATTGCTCAAAAGTGATTGATGCTCCACCACAATCTCCTGATATCAATCCCATTTAAAACCTATGGGAGTATCTGGACAGGAAAATTAGAAACTATCAGATATCTAACAAAAACGACCTCAAAAACCACTTGATGGATGAATGGATGAATATTCCTCCCGAATATACCAAAAAAACTCGTTGTTAGCCTTCCAAAAAGGCTGAAGGCAGTTACAATTAACAAGGGTTACCACACAAAATATTGAAACGTGAAATTGATCAACCCTTTCGAAATCGAATTCAAATTATTTGAAATACCGTACGATTACGAGTTTGAGTCAATTTTAATCCATTCGCACATACATTCGCCATTCTTAGAGAAATAAAAACCATTATTCTAGAAACAGATAGCAAATCTTTTCACTTTTATAAGACACTAAAACTTGCTTGTTTTGAATGCTTGTTTTCGACTTTCAAAAGAAAGGAAAAGCGATTTGCATGGTGGAGTACGATTTCGGATTTGTATCACCGTAAATAAATATAGAAGGCCAAATGTGTTGGTAAGCGCAAAACCTGAGAAAGGAATTATCCGATTTCAGTTGTCTTTATTTTGTTGTATTCGTCCCTGCCCGTAGATCAATATTATGGTGAGAAAAAGTTTTAAAATTTGTGGAAAGCTTTGAGAGAAAGTTCGATAAAAACAATAATTCCCATATGTTCCACAATGATATTGTTGTTAGCCCAATTGGATTTTGCGTTTGCGGAATTAAGCTTCGTGTTCCGTTATTGTGAAACGAAAATGATTCTCAGGTGGAAAATAAAAATTATGAATGCAAATTCATTTTTCTGAATCGAACATGTATTACATAACATGTACATAACGGAGCAACAGGTTATTTGCGAGTGAATCAAGAATCTTGAGCGAAAATTATGTCCGAAAATAAACTTATATTATAGTGGTGAGTTTTGGTAGAAGCAATAGGAAATTTATAGTAAATGGAACCCACAAACGTTCGTTCGGTAAGAAAACGTGAATGTTCGAAAGAAATAATATCAAAGAAGAATTTTGGGTGGGACGAAGTTCGCTGGGTCAGCTAGTTTGCTTCTAAAAATGACATTTTTTTTTCTTGTGTTCCTAAAGCAAGTTGTTTCCCCTCCTTTTCCTGAAGAAAATATGTCACCCTTCTAAACTCGAGTCGACCGCGAGTAATCGGTTTCCTATATTATTAACATTAGAATTAAGGAAAAATGTGTATATACTAGTAACAATACAGTAAGGAGTTCGGCTCCTTTAAGCTTATGTAACTGAGCCTGTAAAAATAAACGATTTAAATAAAAAAATAAAAGAAAGTTGCAGATGACAATGTGATCCAATAAATGTTTTTCTGTCAAATTCTATGAAACCCATCCATATAGAAGAGATTTACGTAACTAAACTTCACTAAATGTTAACAAACGGTGCTGGTTCACGTGTCATAAACCGAGGTTTACTTTTAATCTGCATCCTAATTTGTTCATTGTGAATGACGGCACGATCCTTCCAGACAACCCAATATTTACAATATTTACGTCACGTCATGAAAAAAGATTAGTCAGAACTTGAGGCGTACATGGAAAATTCTCTTCAAAATTTATAAATGTTACGGAAATAATATGAAACATTTATTTTTAGAGCTCGAAAGAAATATATTTTCGAATAAAATCAATATGTTTCCATCCTATCGAGCTGGTATAACATTGTTTTTGTGAGAACCATTCATGAAAAATCATTCCCCGAAACACACGACGATTTAAGGTATGACCAGCGTTGCCAATGTTCCAGTTTAAACGGGATTCTTCCAGTTGTTTTTCCTCGATCCAGTCAAACAGTTCAGTTTTTAAAAGATTGTCCCGTTTTATCAAGTTTTTTATATGTGTGCTTTAGTTTTGCTAATTTTATGTAAAATAAATTCTCAATGCATAAATATTCTCCCTCCTATTCCTTGACCAATTTTGTTTTTTGACATTTTTCGTTCGATCGATGTGTATTTATCTTGAATTTTTTTCTTTTCTTACACACTCTCAGTGTTATTGTTCTCCTGCTTACTCTTACGAATTCAATGCGGTTTGACGCCTACCCAAGCAGCAACGTGCTACACTGTCTTTGAGTTTATATAAACATTACATGTACTAGGTCCTCCAAAACATTCTGAGCCCGATTGATCTACCATTTGAACCACGACTGGTGTTTGATTCATAACAAGAAATCTTCCGAAATGGTTCACAGAGACCGCGTGCTATGCTGGCTTTGAGTTTACATGAACATCAGGTGTTATAGGTATCCCAAATCATTCTAAAGTTCAGGAAACCATAGGGTCAATGAGCTCCATTGACTTTAATTGATATGAATATGAAACCCAAGTAATCGGAAACGGAAAGAAGTTTACATCAATCGACCATTCTGAAAATCTCATTTGTCACAACATGCGGTAAAGATTACCTTTAGGTAACCTGAAAAGGAAAACCTGTACAATTAATTGGACCGGCTATATATCCTATTGTTCATCACGTCTTTCTCAATCGAAATCCAATTGCGACGGTGGAATATTAACTGTGGGAAACCTTAGAAGGTAACCGAGAGAACTCCTCTAAAATTAATCATCCCGACGATATCTTATGTTATTCATAGCGTATACACTTAATAGAACTCCATTCGCGACGGTGGAGAGTTATCTTTGGGAAACCTGAAAAGATAACCGGAAGAACTATAAAACGATTCGGAACGGCGATATATTCTGTTATTCATCTTCAATATCGAAGGAGGAGAGTAATCTTTAAGAAAACTGAGAAGATAACCGAAAGAGCTTCTCTAAAACCAATATTCCCGGTGATATGTTCCGTTATCAATCGCGCTTACTTTGTATCGAACTTCAATTGCGACTGTGGAGAGATATCTTTCTTTACATAATAGCGATGGATAACAGCTATTACAACCGTCCTCCTTAGGGTCTTTGGACCCTCTGCTCTGGCTCTCAATAGTTTTAAGTTCTTTTTTGGACATGCTACTATAGAGATCCGTCATTCGCAGGTAGAGTTTTTCTAATCCACATTCTTCGTGAGTGCTAAAAAGATAGCAACGAAGATGGTCAAAAGAAACACTACAGAAATGTCAAAATTCGAGTTAGAAGGAAACTAACAGAGGATTGAGGTTAGGTTTGAAACAGTGCTCTATAACCAGGAGTCGTGTCATCATGCACCTCAATTAATCACATTGTCGAGCAATGAATACGAGATTTTTCAACTTTTATCCAAATGAAACCGTATTTTCTAGGGGTTCTAGAAGAAAATCTCCTCAAATATAGAGATGTGCCATCCGCTCATGAGCTGTTCCGAAGAATCGACTCTTTGAAGTGAGTTGACGCGGAACAGCTCGCAAAAAAAATCAAACAGCTCTTCAGCTCACTTTGATGATGATGAAGGAGAGAAAAGAGCTGTAGAATTGAAGAGAGTGTGTGAGCTGTAAGATTCAAATGAACTGACCGTCTCTCGCTCTTCGTGTTATAACATCAGTTCAGTTTCATTTGTTCCTTGTCTTTTCAACAGTTATATTCGCGTTGACGGAATTGGGCTTTGTTTACCAGTTTAGGGGGCGCCAAAAATAATAATTGGCTCTCAGGCAGAATGAACACGTTTTTAAAATTCAAATTATTAATGAAAATTAACATCTGTGTATCAAATGAGTATTCTATTTCAATGAAAAACACTTTGTTTGCAGGCGGTGCAAAAATCTCATAAGATTTTTTTTTTTGAAGAAAACTTTCTATTGTAATGTAAAGCCTCAGTAAAAATGTCGGAAATGTTGTACTCGCCGAGTCTGTTGTAAATAATAGTCTGGAATACGTGTTTCAAGTAATTAATAATATGGTGTGAAAAATTTCATTTGAATTTTAACATTTTCAAACTGGCTTCGTGGCTATCGAGTTTGGGACCCAAATTGAAAGTCGGCACTGACAACTGAGCTGAAGAGCTGTTCATAAAGAACAGCTCATTTAGATGAGCTGATATGATCAGAGCTGTTCATCATGATGAGCTGATTTGCACACCTCTACTCAAATATTGTTTCACAGTAATGTTTGAGTGGTTGGAAACGTCAATTTGATCTGCTGGAATGGTTAGCTAGTGACTTTTTTTTCCGCTATTTTATGAACAACATAAAAATACTACACGACGCTTCAAAGGAAACTCTATTTCTCGAACGTTGGAATAGGTAAAAGAAATCATTTTAGATAAATCAAAACCAAACGATTTTACAGGATCCAGTTTTCTTCCAGTTTATTTTCCAGTTTTTTGGAAAATATGATTGGCAACCCTGGGTATGAACCGCTCACTGTGTTCTAGTTGATGTACAGAAAACTACACCCGCTGCCGTTGGAAGCATGCGTTCGAAGACCAATAAAAATCACGCCACCGAACACACACACACCGCTTCCGCCCCCAATTTTTGGTGGCGGGCGGCTTGTCCTGACGCGAGATCGTTGACATCGCGATAGAATGGCTCCAACCAACCGAGCGCGAGGTTAGATTGGCGGAAAGCCGGAACACAGCACCAAGTCTCCGATGCATGGAAATAGTCTACCGCACAATATTAGACAGCTCATTTTAGGCCAGAATGGTTTTAACGTAACCTCAAAGGTAATAAGCACCTGAGCACCCGCTTTTGTCGCGGAAGGAAGGGGGGGGGCAGCGGCTCTAGGATAAGCGCACTTTCCGTACGCAGCACCGTATGCAATTTGGTTATGTTTATTTTCAATCACCGAGGCGCCCCCGCGTCCCACGCATGGAAATGTTGTCAACCACATGTCAACAAAAAGCTTCTCAACCTTCTTTTTTCTTGCGTTCCCGATCCCTTCGGGGGACACAAAATGGTGGAGCGGTTGTGTGCCTGCGAACCCCAAAACGGCGCTCCACATTTGAGAATATGATAGGCGAAACTTCGGCAGCGTTTCCTTTTTTCCCGCCGCTACTGTGACGGACGGTTTGACGGCGGATCCAATTAATTAGTTGAATTTGATTTCCCCGCTTTGATGCTCTCGGTTATATTGTGTTTAATTTTTTTATGTGTATATAATCAAATGTTGGGAGCGCAGTGGTGGAGGCAAACAAAAACAAACAATTCATCAACCAACAAGCCAAGGTCTTATTTTTTCGATGACACAATATATTGTAACCAGTGCTGCTGCTGCTGCAGCGGTAATTGCCATCTATAGCACATTTGGATATACAAAAAAAGGTTGTGTTCTGCGGGTATAAATTAAATTGTACCTCGATATGGTTGTCCTGGAAATTGCCACGATCAATACTAAAATATGCAGCGGAGTAGAAATGCGGACCAATAATGGTTTTGTATTTTTTCTCCTATACTCGTATCCGTTCTCTTCCGATAGATTTTCTTTTCGTGTGTGTACCTATTTAGTTTAAGCTTTGCCATTGAGGTTGCAATACCAAGCGGTAGAACCTGAAGCACTCCAGAAACCGCTTAACACACAGAGCCCGGGTAGCTCAGTCGGTAGAGCGTTGGACTTTTAATCCAACGGTCTAGGGTTCAAGTCCCTATTCGGGCGGGCTAATCCTTTTTTTTCGACGCCTTTTTTTTGCAAATCTTCTAATTTAGAATACCACATTACAGAATAAATGTGGCAGAACAAATAAAAAAAATTCTGTCAGAAGTGGGATTCGAACCCACGCCCTCAGAGAGGACCAGAACGCTCACAACAGGGACTGGGCGTTACAACAACCCAGCAAGATTTCACTCTTGAGTCTGGCGCCTTAGACCGCTCGGCCATCCTGACATGTGTAGGGAATGCTCGCTGGCTGACGAAGGGGTTTCGCTCGCTTCCATTCCCACCACCTTACGAACGCAAGTCGATGATCAGAGCTAAGCGTGTGGGACGCGTGCGTGATGTTATGTTAAATAAAGTGATCATGCCTTGCGCAGTTCCCGCGCTGATGCGCTGCTGGCAATGAGGTGTCAAGAGGCCACCGCCTTGAGACTTGCGTTATGATTTATCGATGAAAAGAGGAAGAGAGGGACCAACAATCAAGTGGCATTCTGGGATTGGTGAGTGAAGATGCACGAAACGAGACGTTCACCTTGACCGCTTTACTTACATAACAAGAAACGATGGAATGTGAATTGGCTTCATAATGGGGCTTCATTACTTTTTGACGTGGGTCAGGGGTTTGATTATGGATTTTGAATCAATAGTGAAAGCTGTCAACTGCATTTGAGCTAAAAGCAAGATTATGGTGAACGAAAGAAATGATCAAGTGGCTCCATAGCTCAGCTGGTTAGAGCGTCGTGCTAATAACGCGAAGGTCGTGAGTTCGATCCTCTCTGGAGCCAGCTCAGCTTTTTTTTCACAATGATGTAATTTAATTTTTAAAGCAATAACAATAAATCTTCTTTAAACTGTTTCCGAGGCGTCATAATACAGTGACGCCCAAAATAATAAATACTCAGTTAGTGTAAGTCATTTTTTCCAATTTGGGTACCAAATCTATATGCTGGAAGCTGTGATATTACTTTTGCGACACGCTGTTCAAAAGAGGAACAAACACACAATCGATAGTTCTTTAGGTCAGCGACTTCCTGGTACACCCAGGTTTTTTTTACGCGGGGGATACGTACCTCGTAAAAAAACCGCGTTAATTCGAAAATCCGCGTAAAAACCGCGATAATTGGAAAATTCGCGTAAAAAACCATGTCACCTAATGATAGATATCGAATGGGACTATCCTTACATAAAACGAAAGTAAAAAGTTGAGTGTTGCTCCGGAAACCCGTAGTTTTTTCCTGCAATTTCATTGGTTAATGGTAGCTATAGTTCGGTTTTCCTCACGAATGAGGTCATTTGCTGTTGCTAGAAGATTCCCCTGTGATTTGTACACTCTACTGTCGATGCACGTGCAGTACCACTGTTGGACCGTCCAGAGCTAAGTAGACAGGGAAAGACGTCCATGAATCGCTGCCCGTAAAAATCCCGTCCCGTTGTACCGCCCGGAGAGCTCCCCGTTACCCAACACCTAAAATCCACGTAAAAATCGTGATAAGGTGCGGCACTAATTTCCGTCATAAGCGCTAAGCTCCGTTAGAAGCACTAATTACCGTAATCTGCTCTGGGGGAGTATAAGAGAGAAATGTGAGCTGAGGGTGAGATGTGAAATTTCAATGGATTTTTTTACAAACTTTCTACAAGTTTGCAAAACAAGTTGAATTCATGTTTTTTCTCTGTTGAAGATTGTCATAGAACAAGAATATACTTTTGAAACTCCACCAGCATCCAAGATCGACAGAATGATCCATCAAGTTTGTATATTCTTTTCCCGCTGCGCCTATGAATTTCTTCACCCACAAGATGTCCAAACATTCTTCTTTTCGGCGATAGTTTTTAGTTTATCGCACGAACCCTCGCAAAACTCGACGAATTCTTGTTTAATTTTGACCAGCACGGTACCACTGATTCTATTTTTCTACACGAAATGTTCAAGAGCGAAATTCATGCGTTTTTTTGTAACATCAGGATAGTTTGCAATAACTGCTGGATCGATACTAGAAATGTTAGTTCGGAGTAAAGGAAAGATGCCAAAGACTCTTCACTCTGAAAGCTCGTCAAAAATGATTGAACTGTAGAAGCTGATGTTAAGAAACAGCTTACTTTAGTCCCCAGCAATTTATCCTCAATAGCCTCTGTAACTACTCTAAAGGTACTGGCTGTGAAAACAGTAGCAATGCCCCTATGGAAATCTGGATTTGTATCGTTGTACTTACGTTTCTTTTGATCTTATACTGCGGCTATGTAGGTTTCAAGGTACGGTAGCATGTCCAGGGCTCTTTCTGTCACCGGTTGGTTTTAGATCCATCTTACTCCGCAAAACTTCAGAGGGACCTTTGCCGACTCAGTAGTTGAAGAGTACTCCGCACGTCTTAATGAAACGTTGTTAAACAGGCCGTACAAGCGCTGAAGGAATTCATCGATTTTCCAACTAGCCTTGTTCATTCCTTCTTTGAATGAATTGTACACAACATACAAACCGCAGATACCTATATTCGTGAGCTCGTAGTTTTGCCGCCTCGGATTTTCGTTCCATTCACATTCATTTTCCAATTCACATGGCGACCGTCCATGCTGAGTTGACCCGCTTTCTTCAACAAACTAGGTCAAAACAATTTTTCAATCTGTCGGTCAAGTCTTGTGCACGCGTTGAGCTTAGAAAAGCTAAGCCAATGTACCTGGATTCAACCGTGCACTTCGTTTCATTCCAATAACAGAGGCTAACATCCATCTGTTGCTTTTGAGTAACGAATAAACGAAGGATGCCATTCGAAAAGTATTGCGCAATACCGTATGTGATCAGGTCGCTAATTTAATTCTGCTGAGCTGCATCTTTGGTGTTATTTCATTGTCCGGAAACATATGCGGAAAGAGCTTAGCACTAGAGCTTCCGGTGCGGGCAGGACTGTTTGATGACAAAGTTTTCAGTACCCATATTAGCTTTGCATTCGTCATATTTTCTCCCAGAATGTATCGTTTTATGGGATGAGGTCTACCATTCGCTGAGGAAGACTGCCCATGTATCTGACACGTCTCTGTATTCTGCGTTTCAGTGGAAATAGACAAAGTACAGTACCCGCGACTGAGATTTTCGTTGCATCTCATTATTTTTATTATTTTTAGTGATTGATTTTTTAATACTAGAGTTTTTCAATAGCCTGAATTATAAATGAAGTGGTGTGATTTTTTATGGTTGTGTTTGTGAGAAGATGGTAAATCAAACTTACGCCGACTAGAGACTCTGACTACAGACGGGACTCAAGTCCTCCGTTAACTCCGTTAACTTTATGATTGATGATCAATGTTTATAAAACATACAGGTGCACTACATTTTAATAATAATTAAAAATATTAATCCATCTGATTTTTCCTGGTTTTCAATAAAAATTCCTGGTTTTTGCAAGTGAAAAAAAATCTGGCTATTTCCTGGTTGAATTGCCACCCTGCTGCACATTGTATAAAAATTTTGAAAACAGAAAAATAAAAGGCGGATGACACCAACCCACGCCAAAAGAGAGAAAAAAAAATATTTACGAAGTTATTAAAGAAAAACTAATCTTGGGGACCTAAAGTTCCCCACTCCGTACTTCAAGGGTTAATACGACTGCAAAGGGTTAATCTTTGTAGATAGCTTGCCACCATTTTTTTACAAGTAGAAATTGCTTAGCATTTCATGTTTTCTGTAAGACTTCCCAAAAATTTGTTTTGTTTTTCGGACAGTGTTTTGCAGCCTTGTTTTTCACAGTTTCCGCAAATTTTCTGTAGGACGTCTGGAGACTACGCTGATCAATCCAGTAATTTGGAGAAGTTCCATTCCAAACAAATTATTGAAGCATTATTAGAAAAAAAAAACCATTGAATGAATGAATGAAGGAATGAAGAAATGAAGGAATGGAAGAATGAAGGAATGAAGGAATGAAGGAATGAAGGAATGAAGGAATGAAGGAATGAAGGAATGAAGGAATGAAGGAATGAAGGAATGAAGGAATGAAGGAATGAAGGAATGAAGGAATGAAGGAATGAAGGAATGAAGGAATGAAGGAATGAAGGAATGAAGGAATGAAGGAATGAAGGAATGAAGGAATGAAGGAATGAAGGAATGAAGGAATGAAGTAATAAAGGAATGAAGGAATGAAGTAATAAAGGAATGAAGGAATGAAGGAAGGAAGGAAGGAATGAAGGAAGGAAGGAATGAAGGAATGAAGGAATGAAGGAATGAAGGAATGAAGGAATGAAGGAATGAAGGACGTAATCATCCGATATCAGTAGAACATCTCCTACATTTTGTCATGATATTATCAGTGACATGAACTTCTTTGTTCAGATGATATCACAACGAATAATTAATTGTGGTGTTTGGGTCATCGACCCGAACTATTTCTCAATCTCAAGCTCAAGCTCGTGTCGTTTCAGAATTTGACAATGAGCTGACAAGACTAAGCCAACTTGCCCGGCTAGCTCAGTCGGTAGAGCATGAGACTCTTAATCTCAGGGTCGTGGGTTCGAGCCCCACGTTGGGCGGATAATCTTTTTTGATTTTCAAAATATCAAATCTGTGACCCTGGTAATGGAGAAAAAAATCTTTTTGAAATTGGAAACTGCTTCCCTAAGTAAATCATATTTGAGTCAAAATAAAAATAAATGCATTGAAACATGCTAAATATATAGAAAAATATAAAATCGGAATAGAAAGCTTTTCGGAATAAATGTATCGACCTTGAAAGGAATTATGATATACTAAATACAATTGATTCAGTTGATTCGTCCTCCATTGTCTGGCGAACTTTAAAGTTCCACTAAATGCTTGGGGTTCAAATACAATCACAATGGGGATGTAGCTCAGATGGTAGAGCGCTCGCTTAGCATGTGAGAGGTACGGGGATCGATGCCCCGCATCTCCAGTCAATTGTTTTTTTCTGTTTCCTAGATTCCTCCTTGTATGAAAAATTGTAGGAAGTTATGTTTAAGATACAACCGCTTCGTTGACGTAGGACTGCTAAATTATGTTATTCGATACACTTGTTTCTCACTTCGGATATTATTTTAGAATGTATCGAATTTTAGAAATAACTAGAAAGTTTTGGAGACCCTGAAAAGGGCTGATGGTTTTTGAAATACCCAGAACAAGCATGCGTTCTTTTTCAATTCTTATTTCCATATATTATTATATATACTAATTGATTGCCAAGCCAACGGTAGTCCTACTTCTACCTTGCGGTTATATCACAGATATAACCCACTTCTAGTTTTTTTTCTATTGGTGTTGCGATTTTTAACATAATCGATATAGTAGATCACACTCGTATGAACAAGAAGGTTTGAATGAATATCAAACACTTCCAATCGCTTCACCTTTCGAAATAATTGGAATCCAGAAATGGTGAAGCATTTAAAACATTATATGAAATTTCATCAAAATATTATCCTTCAAAATGTTAAATTTATCTACAAAAATGGAATAATGTCACTCTTAAAAATATTCTCGAGGATTTCCAAACACATCTCAATTTCACATTCGTTCTTTTTAAGACCGATCACTTCAGACTTTTATCACTAGGAGCGAGAATCTAGAATATAGTTGCCAATTTAATTCCATTTTGATTCACTTCCGAAAAAAAATCCCGGTTTGCTTTCCAGTTAGTTGAAGGTTATTGGGACTTATTTTCCATCTATTTCAGATGCCTCGAAGCTTCCAAGGATATTGAATTGTAAGAGTGGGAGAATTTCACCCTTACAAAAGAGGTTATCATTGGTGGAGTAGTTTCTGTCAAACGTGCTTCCAAGGATATTATTTATGTTTCATAAAAAATATCAAACATTTTTTTGGAAAAATATTTAATTGAAAAAAAATATTCTGATTATTAAAATTCATTTTTCATGCAAACATGCAATTTGAAAATTCTGAAATAAGAATTTCCAACAAGTCACCCATACATCAAAAGACGGGCTCATTTTCATGGAAAACGTTTTTCGATCAAAAACTTTTTCATGTTTTTCTTCGAAAAAATACTGTTGATGTTTCATTCGTAGCATTATGTATAAATTATCGTAATTTACATGGTCTGCTAACTTTTTTTTCTATTTAGAAACATGTCAAGAACATGAGAATTCACACTCAAAAATGTTACGGGCAAAACATTATTTTTTTCAAGAGTCTTCATACACAAATGGCTTATATTCCAAAAACTATAAAAGATAGAAAGTTGACGTCTTCGACAAAAGTTCATATTTCAATAAGATCTAAAACTTTGTCGAAAACACTATATCGCTATCCTGACTTCAAACAAAATTAGGATCAGTTGTAATTTTTTCAAAGAAAACATGAAAAAGTTGTTGTTAGGAAAACTTTTTCCCTGTAAAAGTGCCCATCTTCCAATGTATGGACGACTTGTTGAAAATTGTGAGGGATATGAATAGATATAAATTTTTTTGGGAATTTTGAAAAAAATACGTTTTTGAGAAAAATGAACTTTAATTTTTCAATTCAATTTTTTTACAGAAAATTTTTTTCCAAAAAAAATTTTATACTTTTTTGTGAAAATTTAAATAATTTTTTTCCTACATTTCATCCTTTGACCAGAATTTTTTAGGTATCGCAGTTTTCAAGTCATAATTTTTTGTAAAAAATAAGAAATTTTTTTGGCTTTTTCCAAAAAGTAGTCTATTTCTTTTTCGAATATTTCAAGCGTGCAAAGTTACTCAAATGAACCATGTCTTCACACCCACAACGTTTCACTGCTATCTGAGATGGTGCTGCCAACGGCCAGTCCAGTTGGCATGAAATTCGTCAAAAGTCGATGTTCCACAAAGTTCGTCAAAAATAGTTTTACCATCTTGGACTCATTTTTTAAATTTTCTGCATGACTTCTATTTTATATGAAAAATAAAAAAATTATGTATTTATATGTATTTTAGATAATTAAAATTATCGAAAAATTCTCTTACTAAAATCGATACGCCCTTTTCAAGAAGCTCACTGTAGTCAAAAAATCCCAATTGCTGTGGAAAATTCACATTTACTCCAACCCAAACGGAATACACACTTTCATTCGAATCAAAAATACATGTTTTCAAAATCAGCATTTTTAGGACGATTTAATTTGGATTTCCTCATACGGGTGATGGTTTTGGACTGAATATAGTGTAGGGTGACAGCTGTGTGTCTTCGGAGAAGAATAATCTCCGCAAAGCATACTACATGCATTGGGCACAACTTTCTACATATGCCCTCCTGCTTGTGTATTGTTCTCGCGAAGCTGGTTTTATGAAACCACGAAAACATCTTAAAAAATATCCTGCGTCGGCCGGGAATCGAACCCGGATCAACTGCTTGGAAGGCAACTATGCTGACCATTACACCACCGACGCCAGCCGGAAAAAATACCATCCTCTTCATTGACGCGGGAATAAACATTAGTCACATTACCAGACTCTTACTAAGTGATGTAACGTTTACTTACTGGAATCATGTTTGCTACAACAACAAAAAACACAATTCGCCAGAGAAACGAGTTATTAACGTTGCTGAGGTGATGTTTCCTTGCCCACAAACCACAAACCGTTCACCCCCTTCTTCCTCCAGCGGAAATCGCGTTGTTTCTCCGTTCACACAAGAACAGAAACAATGAAAAGCAAATATTAGACTTTTCCAGGGAAAGTTGGGTGAAACATACGAAAAATAAAAAAAAGAATAACCTCGGATGGGAAAACAGGTAATCCAATGTCCGGGGAACGACGGTTGGTTAGATTAGAACAAACTCAACAGCACCGACAAAAATAGGAACCACAAAAAAAAGAAGCAAATTGGAAAGTCGGTTCTCATCGAGGCTGCTCCGAAAACATTGGAGAGGAGATTCTGTTGGTTTTAAATTTCGATCCGTTGTGTATGGTGGTTCTCCTCCAGCGGAAGGAGCTGCCAAACGGTTATACAATAAGTAAGTATTTATTTTGCAACCAACGAAAACATCTATCGGGAAATCGGGTGGGGGGCGCAGAGGCGGAGATAGAGGTCTCTGCCGAGGATCCGAGGTGATTTTTCAATTTCCAAATCTCCCAGGACACAGGTTACTTTCGCTATTCATTCAACATGAAAGCATTCTCATTATAGAAAATATTAAACAGAAAAGCAGGAATTTTGAATTTTGTTGAGTTCATCACCGCAATATGATTTATTTCCGATGTTTCTCTGATTCTGTACAACTTTCTGTTACTCGGCTCAGAGCTCTGCGCAGAAGCTCATATATCAAATGATTGTAACACATTTTTGTTTTGATTTCGTGTGTTTCTCTCTCTCTGTCTCTCTCATTCGCACGGTTTTTCGTTACTCCAATGTAAGAGGAGCAAATTGCCTGCAATTGGGGTAGTGGAATTCGTACAACAGACCAAAATAACGATAGTACAGCATAGCGCATCAACAAGTACAAACAACATTTGTTGTATCATGAACGCAAAGCTCGAACAGCTCGAGCGAGAAACGCGCTTTTGATTCAATTTCATCCCTTGCGCCTTCGGGAGGATACTTGTGGGTGTGTGAATAGGAGGGAAGTAGGAAGGAGGCTCAAAGCTGAGTTTCAACGAGTTCAAAACAAGTACAGTGAATTCTCCTTCGCCATAAGGGCAGCATCAGAGAGAGAGAAAAAAAAACGATTCGCCGGCCCCTCCCCCCGTCGCTCTATCTATCGAAAGCAAATAAAGCGTGCATTTTTATTTTGTTACTTTCGCCGCTTGGCCTTCTAGAAAACTTCCAATCTAATATCAAAGGTTTAGAAACAAACGAAAACCGAGCGCCGGCGGTATTGGAGGGGAAGGGAGGGGTGTGGGTAAATATTTATGGGAGCTTTCATCGCGTCCGTACCAAGCGAGCGCCCGTCAGTGTGGAAGAATGGGACTGGCATGTGAACCAAATCCAGAGATAAAAAAAAAACAAAAACAAAAAAAAATATGAAAGGTTTTTAATTCAATTTTACCTGTCGAAAAAGCAAATACCTGGCAGTCGGAAGATAAACAATGTTGCTCCGGACGCGTGTGGGTATGATATGCGGCCCCATATTTGCCTTTCTACAGCTGGAACCCGAAGAGTAATGGAATCTAAACACAGATTGATAAGCGACACTTGTGAGTCTGTGAAGTGTTTGTGAACGCGAGGGACAAATTCGGCGGAGTAGGAGAAAACAAACGTTATTAGCGAAGATCAAGTACATCATCATCATCATCATCATATTGTTTGCTGGAAGTGGCGGTGGCGACTGGAAAACGAAGATTATTTTTTCATGGAAGCAAAACCCATTCTCCAGGCGTCGGTGGTGTAATGGTCAGCATAGTTGCCTTCCAAGCAGTTGATCCGGGTTCGATTCCCGGCCGACGCAGGATGCTTTTTTGATGTGACTATAAATTACCACCGAATGGTTTGGATCAACAACTGATTTCAAAAAGAACAATGGCCACTAAATCATCAGAATACAATGTAATAGACACGTTCCGATGATTCGAACATTGCTAACGATTGAAAAAGTCAAAGAGTTGTGTACGAGACACGACCGCATAGTTGCCGTTGGATTACGTTGAGACATTTCTTGCATGTTGATTTTGAATATATCTGCAGTAAGTAAATACACCGCAGGCACTCTCTACCACTTGCAGCAAGGGGGGGGGGGGGTCGGGGGTGGATGGGACTTGTCGCTACTGACATCATCCACTTTTTTTACGTAAATGTATGGAGCAATTCCACACCAAGGTGGCCGATCGTTGACGCTTTCATTTCCGGTTTTCTTGAAACATTGTACATAAGCTGACAACTACCCAGAATCACAATTTACAATTTTCATGACCAATATATGACCAATTTCAATTACGAATATTTTTTTATAAGGGTGTATGCAGAAACATTATTATTTTTTTCATATTGTATATAAACATTCTATTTTTTTTCTAATGTAACTGAAAATCGAAAATTTTTGATAAAAATATAATGTATCGGGAAGTTGTTGTGGTATTATTAAACTATTTAGGAAAAATAACATTTAAAATACACCATTAAAAAAATTAAAAATTTAACATTAAATTCAAACAGTGAATTTAATAATAAAAACTTTAATATCTTAAAAGCTTAAAATTGCATGAAACATCAAGATCTAGTGTCATCTCGAAAAAAAAATTTTTGATCAAAAATCGGCATTCTGGGACTTTTTCAAAAAAAATTCAAATTTTAACGTTTTTGACACCAGTAAATGAAGCCCGAATGAGCTAATATTTTGCATAGGGTATATTATCGTGCAAATGAACATTTCGTAGCAAGTTCCGAGTGAAAAATCGAGATAACTTTTTTTTATTGGCACCCAAAACCATACTTTTCGTTTCGTATTCCGAAAAAAAACTATGTCCCAGAATCAGGCTTCCAGTGCACGTACCGTTGGCTAAGTGACGCACGAGCAACAATCTCACATACATGGAAGAGCTGTACACATGAGATGCATTTCTCTCTGTATCACGATCTTCCTACATGTCACATCTCACCTACTCATAAAATCTATGCGACATGCGACTATATGGCACAATACAATTTTCAACGAAAAGAGTTTCATGCTATTGGATCGCATGCGACATCTCATGAGACGAAGTACATGAGACTATCTCACGAGATCATCTCATGTACATATTCGTGCATCTGAGCTTGACAGACTTGGTTAATTCAAATCACTATTCTTGTCCGCGGTTTTATGTTTATTAAGTATCGTATATCATATCTTGCTACAAAAACTGCTATTAAACAAAAAATGTGGCATTTCTCAACCTGATACTGCTAGGGATACTGCTCAAAGTCTAAAACATTTAGTGCCAACAAAAGTATAACATTCATGTGTTTGCTGTGATTTCCTATGTTAATGAGACTGACATACGTTTATGTGCAGTATACCTCGTAAAAGATCTTATGATTTTCTAATGTCAGCAAAAAAAAAACTCCTCAACTTATACAATCTGTAGATATCCACATTCTGTACTAGAAAATGTGTCGGTGTCATTGTTGGAACTTAATCTGGTTCGAACGTAGTAGGCCACACATGTTATGTTGTGAAATTACAATTGTACCCCCCCCCCATAGTTAAGAAAAACAATGCACATTTTATGTTTTGCTTGACCCTGGAAATCGAGAGTAAGAAGTATACTAATATGTACTAGCTAATACTGACAAAATCAAGTTAGCTTCGTTTGATAAATTTTTCAATGTACCGTAAGGTCGCCAACCACCGCTCACGTATTCCCATTCACCGCTCACTCCTCTAAATATTTTTATAAAATTTCTATTAACTTTCTTATCAAAAGCAAATGTTGCTTGAAGATACTGCCGATACTTGTTGTAATATTGCTTTTGAGGTTTCTTATCAGAGTACGTAAACCATCGTATAATCTACCTTCTTCAACAGGTCGGAGTTTAGACGAATGAACAGAATATTGTTCAGTGTCTCTTCCTTCAGTTGTACTCTGTACTTTGTGAGAATGATAGGCAAAGAACTGAAAGTACGTTCCACGCTGACTTGATTGCACGGCATTGCCAGGATAGTCGAAACTAAGGCAAACAAATTTGGCTTAGAGGCTTTAGTTTTGAACCACCATTCCAAAATTGTCTCTTCATTTCCATCCTTAGTTTGCAGCTTTAGCCTTGGTAGTCGAGACAAGCTATTGAGCTCGTCAATAATTTCAGATTCCTCTGTATTATTGGTAGCATCGTCTAAGGATTGCAAATATGCCTCAAAAGCATCATTTACAACACCACCACGGTGTTGGGATGTTGATGCTACCGGAGTGATTCCGGATAGTTCTCGCAATTTGGACCTAGTTTGTTTCAAGAAATCCTGTTGGAATACATTAAAAGATTAGGAGTCGTGTAAGGTGAGCAGAGGTCGAACAGAGTAAAGTGACAGCCGATTTGTCTATTTTGGAAGTATGTAGGGTACGGTGGGGTAATGTGACCACGAGCCTTTTTGCGTATGGTTGTAATAGTCGAATGAACACAAACAACATGCATAACTGAAGTACAGCAAGGCTTCTTCCGATTTTGAGTGAAAATACTCTGGAAGAGCTAGGAAGACCACAAAATTGAACGCTGACGGTCATACTACCCCGTGGCGCGTATTACCCCATGCTACCCTACTTTCGAAAAATAATCAAACGCTGGACTCGACTTCTAATTTTATACTTACCAAAGCTATATCTCTCTGTTGGTTAGTTATGAAAGGACTATTCCTGAAGTTGATCCTTTGGTCAACGAAAATTGCTGCAAGGAAAGCTTTGTTGGTCGTTAACATGGGAAGTCTCTTGTCCATGTTTGATAAAAGCGTAGCAGCTAATTCACTTTTCATCGATTTCAACGCAAATGAACATCTTTCCCATATCAAAAAAAGATCTCCAAAGGTCACCTGCGAATGCTGTAGCTTTATTGTAGCCTCAGCTACTGGTTTGAAAACGAGAAGAAACAATTCAACAAAATCCCATTCGTGGGCGCTGATGATGGGATTGTCTTCATAATCGTTCAGCGAAACTATAAACTCTTTCTCCTTTGAAAGTGATTGCACCATAATGTAAGTGCTGTTCCATCTCGTTGGGCAATCGAGTTTCGGTTTGCAATGCTTACTCATAGTAAACATGTTCTTGTATGGTTGCTTGCGTAACTGTTTCACAGAACTACGAATGTCCGATAACGAACCCTGTACAGTTTTCAAGGTATCCGAAACAGCCAACTGAAGGGTGTGCTCTGCACATCTAACGCCTTGTAGAATCCCTTCCACTAACTTAACCCGTGCAGATACGGGAGAACCGTTTTCATCTTCATCAACCGCATCGCTGTCTTCTTCGTCATCATCTTCATTCTCGATGTCACCATCACGTTCTCCTTGCAACGATCTATCGTTACTGTCGTATTTCAGAATGGCTTCGATATCGTTCATAGCAAGTTCTTGGTGCATTTTCAATCGCTTTACGGTGGCACAAACGTTGCTCGCATTGTCAGTCGTAACGCACAACAAACGTCGAATGTCAATCCCGAATGGATCCAACACTCCTAAGATTTCAGCAGTGAGATTTTCAGCTGTGTGCCTGTCTAAAACATTCTCTAAAACATTCAATGTTCGAATCTGTATTACTTTATTCTCCGGGTACTGCACGTTGACTCCTAAGAAATCACGATCCATTCGTGTTGCTGTGTCAATTTTTAGGCACACCATTTTGCCATCCATGGATTTCGTTATGAAATGGACACACATTCACGATCCAATTGGTAAACTTCAAATGACCAATTTGCAGATTAGAGTGATCTAAAAAATTACTACCCCCCCCTCCACCCTCTTGGGGTCACTTGTTCCACATGCCGCCCTTAAAGTTATCCTTCCCTCCGTCGTATTGAAGTTTGCATGGAAAACCTTATGGGAACACAGAGGAAAGGGGAGGTCATTTTTTAGGTCACCCTAAATAATGCGGATGACTAATACTTACCTTCTTCGAGTGGCCGGGCGATTCTTTGGAATGCCGGATACCGAAATAAGTTTAATGGTAAACTGTTCGCAGTTACTAGTTCTGTCATGGACCACATATACGTGTGCTGAGTCATACGGATCGGAATCTTCGGCACCTTAGTGGGTGGAGGTTGAAAATCGGGAATATCATCCTCTTGACGAAGCTGCAATTCGACCGCGAGTTGTTTGTGCACAAGCCTGTAGTGACGCTGGTAGCTGAATTTTCTCAGGTCCGTTATTTTCTTCCCGCATGTTCTACAGGTCGCTTCCTTCCCCGCATGATTTATTTCGAATAAATCCTCGTCTCTTACGTTATTATTCAAAGACATCCTTTGAAAACTTTGCAAATATGCACGAGATGATAAAATTTCACTGCACAGTAACAACAACAAACAAAGTCTGTCAAAGTGAATTTTGAAAAAGGCATATTTCGTGTGACTGTTGTACCATGATTCAACTACCAATATTGATCGTTCAGTTGGAGGCTGGGATCATATGGGAGAAAATTGCAATGTTGTATGTCGATTTTTCCGATTTTCAATTGAACGAATAATAACAAACAGTGTCTGGTTTATAAAGCGCACATTCTCATTGTTGATAGAAGTAAGATTTAGCTAACTATACGGAATAAGTTTGTGACGCACGAATTGGTATTCATTTGATGCGCGTTGTGTTCAATTAGAGTCCAGTAAAAAATACAAAGAAGTGTGTGTACATTCTTACGGTGTAAAAAATATGGAATGACTTACGCTCTTTTCAAAAAATTTCATCTTCAGTCAGTCATATCGAAGCTACACAGAGGCGTTGCTTTGTATTTATCTGTGAGATATCGCATTGAGATGTCGCATTGAGACGTCTCACATGTTTATCTCACCGAAATCTACATGTATTCATTTTGACAGATATGAGACGAGACGACAAGCTGTGAGACTCATAACAAAAATATGAGCATGCGACATATCGCTCTCACAAAAACAGTGTCTCGTCAATCTAGCTTGTGATGCGCTTGGCGGTCTGAGAGAAATGTGACAACCAGTCTCATAGTTCACTGTCGCATAGGTGTAGGCATGAGATTTCCGGAAGCCTGCCCAGAATGCCGATTGTTTACCAAAAATTTTTTTTTAATGACACTAGATCTCGACGTTTCATGCAATTTTAAGACATTTGGCATCCAAATTTTTTTTCTAAAACCTCGTTTTCCTTTACCCTTGGGTGATTTCTCGATTTTCGAAAAACTCAAACTTTGACCGCTTTGTGCCACTTTCTCTTAAGTTCGATTAAGCTGAAATTCGGCATAGAGTGTTTTTTCGAGGTGGTTAACATTATTTATGAGGTAACTTTTTGAAATTAGAGATGACCATTTCCTTCTATTCTACACGAAAAAGTATTTCTCAACACCTTTGCCGTACATCATATTTTAATTTGACGTCTGGATTTTGAGTAACGGTTCTTTAAAGAATAATGACGCTGTATACACAATCGCAATTTAAATTGGTCATTAGATAATGAAATTTGTGATTTTGGGTAGTTATCACCATATAAAAAAAGTTTCAAAAAACATAGTTTCAGCTATGTCGTTTTTCCGCTTATTTGGCGTGGAATCGTTCTGTGGTATATCCAAGCAAACCATTTGTCATGACAATTGTCATGCGAAAATGCGAAAACAGAATAGAAACTGAGAGAGGTTGGCGTCGACATCATGCCTCATACCGTATGTTTCTATTCTGTTTTCGCATTTTCGCATGACAATTGTCATGACAAATGGTTTGCTTGGGTATATCTAATTATATATTTTTTGTTTTATGCACACATGTTTTTATGCGTTTTTTCACGAATTTTTTACGCGAATTTTCTAATTAACGCCGAATGCCTTTTTTTTAAATTCAAAATGCCTTTTTTTTAAATTCATAACTTTTGAACTACTGAATCGATTTAGATGATCGACATATCAAATTGAAGCCAATATTGAACTTGCAAAAGAAATGGACTTTATTTTCATAATTATTGTTGGTAGTCATTTTTTATTGTTTTCATGACTTTGGACTAGAGGGCGTTATTTTTTTTTTAATTTTTTCATGAAAGCTGAGGATTTTTGACATAACATATCTCGATATCGAAGATTAGCATCTTTTTCCGATTTGAGTTATGATTTTTCAAACTTAATCGATGATTCGAAAAAACAAATTTTCCCCATTTTTGCCACTACAAAAAACTACTGGACCGATTCATATTATCGACATATCAAATTGAAGCCTATAAGTTAGTTTTCTTTGGTAAAATATACTTTTACGAAAAATTTGGATTTTCATTTTCGTGATTTTTGATTGAGTTAGTTTTTCATAGTTTTCTAGGTTAAAAATAGAGGCGCTATTTTTTAAATATTTTTTCTGGGAAGCTGAGGATTTTTTACAAAACATATCTCGATATCAGATGTGCTATTTTTTCGTTTGAAAAAATTTTACTAATTGGGCTTAATTTGATATGTCGATCATCCGAAAGTTTTTGAAAAAAGTTATTTTTGGAAAAAAGGAGAAAAATGAATGGAAATGGGCAAACCGATGAAAAAATAAAAAAGTACTGGTCTAACATTTTTAAAAATACCACTTTTCACAAAAACCTGAGTGTCACTATATCGGTTCGGAATCGAATGGCTGTAATCCTACACCTCAAAAACCACAAACGAGCAAAAAATAATAATTTTTCGTTTAAAAGCACTTACGAAATCGTAAATCGGTTTAGCGGTAAGCAAAAATTTTTAAACGATAAGCAAATCGGCAAGCCGGCTGAGTGTTCAGTCCACTTCAATTCTGTATTGTGCACTATAAGCGCGAAATAAAAGTAAAACGAGTCTGAATTTTTTCGAAAAGAATATTTCTCGCTTAACTTTAGAAAAGGTCCTATGTAACAAAAGTAAACAAATCGAGTTAATGGATGCACGCTCTTAGTTTTCAATCATTGAATGCATTACAAAAACAATCGTTCATGTATCTATCTTCTTCATCTTTTTATCGCCGATACAAAAAATATCCAATGTGCAGATTCGTATTTTAAGCACTCGGCTGTTACTTCGGACGCCACTTTCCTCCGACGCTCGGAACGTCCGAAGTAACAAAGCAGTCAAAACATCACAAAGTCGTACTTCGGTCGTTTTGGGTTTTTGTTTCTTACAGGCGTTGTTAGCGATTTCAGTGCAATTCAACGAGTGATAACAACAATAATAAGTCTTTAGAACGAAATGCTGATATTTGAATTGCTGTTTAGTAGTTAGTTTCAGATTCGCATCGTGCAACGTAATATGTCCAATGTGCAAATGCGGGCAGTCAAAAGGTCCAATGTAACATTTTTCGCTCCTAGTCTTCAACTTTAATCTCAAATCACAGAACAACAGTTACGATTGGTTTTTCAGAGTTATTCTTGACTGCTAGTGGTGAAAGTAGCGATAGAGATCGATACCTTTCAATACAATTCGCAGATTAATGTTCGGGTCTTCAACTTCGTTTTTCTCGAGTTGACGAAAATGTTACATTGGACCTTTTCAAAAGTTACGCGAGATTTATTCCTTTTAAGAAATTTGCGAAAAATCAGAAAACTTTTTCCGTTTTGATAAATTGTGTTTGCATGAAATTGCAGTGTACATAATAGCTAATTTTAGATAATTTAATGTATTTTTTTAGTGGGATGTTAATTGAAATGACAGGTTGTTTCAAACGAAATTATGATCACAAATTGAATTGAATATTCAAAACTTTCATGTACAAAGTTTCAAAAAATCGAAGGGTCACGTTATTTATTTCATTTGTATTTTTTTTCAATTGGTGATTTTCTTTGGATTTTACAGTTTTGTATTTTTTTGATTTAAATGTTTTTTTTTAATTTTTCGATTGTAATTTTTTTTCGGTTTCTCAACTCTTGTTATTACCAATTTTTCGATTATTATAAAGTAATTTTAAATAATTTTTTTAGTTTCCAAATTTTACGATTTTTGTTTTTTTCTTCTAATTTTTATTTTTCATAAATCATTCTCGAATTTTAATGTTTTTATATTATACAGTGCAGACTCTGTTGTATACAGTCATTGATTTCTATATAATCAAGTCAAAAACATGTTTTTATTCGTTTTTTATACATATATTTTTCGTTTTTTGATTATAAAAGATGAATTTAATTTTTTATTCATCCCCTTAAAGTTACAAAATACTTTCTCATATAAAAAATCCAAATTCTTTCGGGAGGTGATAGAGGATCATGTTTGGTGGTACGAATATGTTTGAATTCCAACAATGAGAGAGTTATTGAACATTTTCTCTGTTTCGTAATTTAAGCTTTCATAATGTTTCTGTTTGTTTTTTTTAGATATCCATTCTTTTCCATTTTCAATTTTTGGATTTCAAAATTTTTTGTTTATTTTGATTATTTTTGTTTTATTTTTAAATTTCTGAGTTTTCATATTTTTCGATTTCCATTTTCTTTATTTTTCTATTTTTTCTATTCGAAAGTATTTTTTATTTACAATTTTTGCGATTTTCTAATTACAGGGCGGACTCGATTATATATAGTCTCCGATTTCTTTTCACCTTATATAATCAAATCCTGTATATAATCGAGCCAAAAAAAAATTTGTTTTATACATATATTTTTCGATTTTTGAATACAAAAGAAGAATTTATTTTTTGAAAGGCATAAAGTACCTTTCTCATAAAAAAATGCGAATTCTTTCAGACGGTGATGGAGGATCATATTTGATGAAAAAAATCCTTCTACTCATATGATATGTTCAAGTTCCAATAATCACAGAGTTATTGATCTTTTTCTCTGTTTCGGGCTCTGTTTGCCGTAAACTGGCTCAAACTCAAAAATTACGCTACGTAGGACAATTCTGTTGATGCCATTTGAAAGATGAGTTGAGTTGTGGAACTTTCAAATTAGTGGATTAGAGTAACATTTTAGAAGTGAAAAACTTATAAGTTGGTGGTTTTTAAGGTGTTATTTTTAATTTTAAATTTAAAATACCATTATCGATAAGTTGTGGGCAATCATCATAATGATTAATTGTATGCATACAGCCTGAATCGCCACAATGGATAGAATAAAAATAGGTTATTCAGTGTGTCTGAACCTTGCAAATCTGCATCGATATTCGACGAGAGTTTTCAAGAGTCTAGTGATTTCGAGCATCGGGAACCGAGATGGCCAGCTTACATGCAGTAGAATTTCAAGAGAATCTGAAGTGTACCAGAATGTACCACCACTGGATTATATACCCTTCCTCCAATTGCCCCTCAGCATCCTTCGTTCCTCCGAACCAAATCCCATTATTCGCACATCAAACGATATAATTATAAGTGGAAAATTTGCCCTATCTCCCTCCACTTCGGTCAGAAACACATACACAAAACCATAAGTTCATTGAATTTAGTTGTGAAGTACAGAAAAAAAAGTACTTCACCTAATTAACTCTGCCCCTCTCTCTCACCAGAACATGGTTTTTAACGGTGCGGTTTAACCAAAAGCAAAAATTAAAGGAAACTCAAGCGAGCACGAGCCTTCGGGTCGCTAGCGTCAGAGAACACGATGACGAACGATACTGACGCTTCGTTTGGAGCGTTTGGAGCCTTGCATAAAGTGGTTATTTTTTCCTTACATATCCGATCCTCACCCTCCTGCTTGCACGCCGATCATGGGGCTAGTGTTCTTAGATACAGGTTGAACGCGCGGGATGGAAAAGGGAAAATCGCATCAGAGTGGTCTTTTCATATTGTACCGGGTAGGTTTATTCATTATTTTTTCCGCCAGCGCGCGCCTGTTGAGCGGAATTTGAGAGATTGGATGCCGCCGGTTGGAAACTATAAAGGATTTTATCGCGTTAGCTGGGTTTCCGTTTTTCCCTCCACCAGAGCTCGGACCACGGTATCACAATGGCGAGCGAAAAAGCGAATGTGTGAGCACAGAAAATGAAAATGTTTTTATGAAATGCAAAAAAAAGAGGGAAGGAAGGCGAAGGCATGCAAGAAAGATGGGAAAACACTGGAGGTGTTCACTAATCAAGAAGCCTTTTGTAGTTCTGGCCACGAGATGTAGAGAGATAGGTACTAAAGTTTGAGCAATAAGACGAAACCTCGGGTGTTGTGAAGAATGCGGATGAGGAGTTGAGCTACGTCGTTTTTGCGCTTCCAGCTTCCCTCTTCAGCTGTAAATTTTTTTTTTTGCTCTCAATCGTAGAGTTGGGACAGAGCTTTTAGGAAAATTAAAAATTACTCTTCGTAAAGATTCCCCGGATGGATGCTCTAGGATGGACCGGTGGTGAAAGATGCGAAACGTGCTGTTAGATACAAGATAGATGAAAATCGAAATTTTCCAAGTCAATAGCTGTGGTTTACGACAATCTTCGAGGTTTGGGTGTGTGAGGCGATGTGTGTGTGATAAAAGTTTCCAATGTAAGGCAACAGATTTTCGTGTCGAAAGGCAAAAGAGTGTGCGGCTCTTATGAAGTATAGAGCCGATAATGATAAATAACGTGAGATGCATGAATCAAGCGAAACTAATCTGCTAGAGTGGGTGTTTAGATCATCAAGAGCAGCGAAAGAATGGTGGAGAAAAAGTTTGGGGCAAGGAAAGAGTTCAGTATGGAAATTGCCAGCACTTACCTCAGCTCGACTTCTGGTTATCGGTGTTTCACTGGAATGAAAAAGAAGAGAAATGGGTTAGAGATCGAATGTTGTTCATCAAAAATGTATAAAATACTGGCTATGAGTCAAGAACATCTGAAAATATTAACGGGGGACCCCGGTCTGGAAAATAAAAAAAATCGAATTTTTGTTTTTTGCATTTTTAGGAAGCTTATGCCCTCAGAAATGTTGTCCTAAAAGGATTTTCATATATTCGATTTCGTTGGAAAGTTAAAGCCAAAAGTATGAAGTCACCTCAAAGGACATAGTATTGCTGTAAGAATTTTTAAACGCACTTTTCTCGAAACCATGTTTTTTTTTCAACTGATGGTATCGATATCTCAGGATCTACTCGACCGATTTGGCTGAAATTTTTTATCAGCCTGTAAAAATGGATTATCTAAAGCGTCATTTTTTCGTTTTCTAAGGAGCTTCTAAACCGCGATTTTTTGTGAAAAATTACTCATTTTTAACAAAAAATGGCCGCTATTTTGGCAATTTTTCAAATTGTGGAAAATGGAAAATACATATTCAAATATATTTGAAACAATAACCAAATGCCCGAACACTTCACTTTATTCCTAACATCCGAAAAAAATCACGAAAATTCATTATTTTTCGACCTTTCAGACAGGGGTCCCCCTTTAATAGAATGTTTATGCAATTTATTGTGTTCGAGTCGATATTTGTTTACTCAATTAATCAGTAAACGAAAAAAAACCACATTTGCATTGAATGATATATTTGAAAAATTGTTAAAAATTGTTCAAAATGGTTTTCAGTCATCATACCTTTTTTTTATACAGCCATTCCAGGCTAAACCGATATAGTGGTTCTCAGATTTTCGTGAAAAGATGTTATTTTGTTTCTTATCACAAAAAATGAGACCCGTATTTTTCTTATTTTTTATTAGGGGGCCCATTTCCATTTTAGTGTGGCTCGACAAATATTTTTTTTTCACTTTTTCCAAAAATGCCCTTGATTATGATTGACATATCAAATGAAAGCCAATTGGCTAGTATTTTTCGGAAAAAATATTGATTGTATTTGTTTATTTTTATCGCTAGAAGGCGCTATATTTTTTATATTTTTTTCTTGCAAACTGAGGATTTTTTACAAAACATATCTCGATATCAGAGATTTTTTTTTTCGTTTTTGAGATATGATCAAAGTTAACCGGTGGTCCAAAAAATAAACTTTTTCCACTTTTTTCCAAAAATAACTTTTTTTCAAAAATTCATAACTTCTAGACTACTCGACCTGTTCAGATGATCGACATATAAAATTATAGCCAATTAGCTCATCTTCCTCGGGAAAATATTACACTTGCAAAAAAATGGATTTTGTTTTTGTATAATAATTATTGATTATATTTGTTTTTTTGCTGTTTACATGACTTTGGACTAGAGGGCGCTATATGTTACATATTTTTTCTTGAAAGCTGAAGTTCCTTCACATAACATATCCAACAATCAGAAAGGCATTATTTTTGTTTGTTTTTGGTGATTTTTCAAAGTTTACCGATGGTCCGAATAATCATTTTTCCCTTTTTACACCAGAAAATTTCATAACTTTTGAACTACTGTACCGATTCAGATGATACACATATCAAATTAAACCCTATGAGATATTCTTTTTAAAAAAAATGTTAAACTTGCGAAAAAAAGAATTTTGTTCTCCTAATTATTATTTGTATTCGTTTTTTTTATACAGTAACGATTATATCACACTTCACAAAAAAAACTTCGCGTGATATAATGGAAACGTGATATATTCGAAACAGGCTTTTTTGTAATAAAAAAAAAAGTTTATCTCTGTTTCTAGTTATTTAACTTTCTAGTGTTTCTAGTTGTTTAAACACGTTTTCCTCTGAGATTTGCAAAATATATATAAAAACATTTATAACATTATTAATGACATGAGCTGTAATCTAGGGTAAGTGTACCAATTACGGAGGACATATGTCACCAATTTGCAGAAATTGGAGAATAAATACGCTATTTGAGTTCAAAAGTATATAAAAGTATACTTTTTCTAGCAGTTTGAACTCTGTTTCTGAAGATTCTCACTGCTATTTCGATGATTAATTGACTAAATTGTATAAAAACATGTTCGAAAATGTCAGATTTAATTTTCAACAGAGTGGATCAACAAATATGCTTCGGTCGGACACGCATATGCCATTTCCCAACACTATTGAGCGTTTAAAAGCGCCCTTTTATATACAATTTCACAGCGTGAAAACGTGAGTTACAACAATAATAGCATAACAATCATAACATAACAACGTACAGCCATAATAGGAACATAGCAGATCTGCTTTTTAGCATTGCAGCGATTTCCTACAACCATAATAGGAATAAGGCAGCTTTCGATATTGCGATAATTGGCACGTAGATGTAAAATTGTACCAGTTATGGTAAAACGAAAATACATGTTTATTTCGATGAAATAGCATAAATTTTGGTTTCACGTTTTGTATCTAGATAGTAATAGTAATAGTAATAGTAATAGTAATAGTAATAGTAATAGTAATAGTAATAGTAATAGTAATAGTAATAGTAATAGTAATAGTAATAGTAATAGTAATAGTAATAGTAATAGTAATAGTAATAGTAATAGTAATAGTAATAGTAATAGTAATAGTAATAGTAATAGTAATAGTAATAGTAATAGTAATAGTAATAGTAATAGTAATAGTAATAGTAATAGTAATAGTAATAGTAATAGTAATCACAAGCTTCGCCAGGAACACCGGCTGAGTGTATTCTATGGTTTACCTTCCCTACTAACACATTCCTAAATTCCCGAGACATGTATGAGAGGTCGTAGAGTTCTGCATTTCTCTTAAGTAAATGTTGAACTAACATTCCTTCCCTTTCCTTATCAGTTGCAAGGACGTGTCTAGGACAATTCTTTAGTGTTGGAGGAAGCATGTCTTCATCTAAGAGGTATTACCAATCATCAGCAACGGATGGAGGCTAGTTTTTAAGGTAACGGTTCTGAATTCGTACCACCTACGATATTGTGCAACTTGCTCAATACTGATGCTAATGGTAATGCTAATTTTGACCGCATATTCCTTAGCAAAATGCTAAGAAGCAAGCATCAATGAGACACAATATATTCAAACTAAACTTTTCAACAAAACAATGTTTTGCATGGAATCAAGTACGACGAAGAAATTTCTGATGTTTAAAAATTTATTAGAGCCTTTAAAAATAAGATGTTTCCTTAACTTATAAAAAACTCGTATTACCATAATAGGTACTATGACGATGATAGGTACTTCTACCCTATATCAATAAAAATGTAAGGCCAGATGTGTTGCTAAGCGTGGAACCCGAAGAAGGAATCGTCCGATTTGAGCCATCTCTATTTTGATGTATTCATCTCTGCCCGTAGATCAATGTTATGAAGAGAAAAACCGGAAAATTTTCGGAAAACTCTGAAGGAATGTCGAAAAATTCGGAAAATTGATTTCCCATGTTTTAAAATTACATCATGATAAGCGTTGTCGGTCCATTCGATGTTTGCGCTATTGAAATTGATCTTTGTTTGGATGTGGAAATGGATTTTCAGATGAAATGCCGCACTCTTATATATCTTCTATATCTATATAAATAAAAAAAATCGTAGACTACGTGAATCACTAGGGGTGGTTTAATACTTAAAAATATTTTTTTCTGCTTGATTCTCATTTTTTGTTCAATAACTCAACGACGAATTGAAATTTTCATATTATTTCTTTTATTTCAAAAAACGTGATATAAACGAAATATTTTCAGTGATAAAATCGGGAATGATATAAACGAGACGTGATAAAAACGCCCAGTGATATAATCGAGACGTCAATGTAGTTTACTGGGTTAAAGATAGAGAGCGCTCAATTTTTTAATATTTTTTCATGAAAGCAAAGATTTTTTTACATAACATATCAAGAAATCAGAGAGGTGTTTCCTTTCGTTTTTGAGTTATTATTTTATAGTTATTATATTTCATGAAGGAGATTTCAGGAGTTCAGGAGATTTGGGCTGCAGAAGGAACTCTTGCGTTTTATACGTCATAAAAGCTTCAAATACATGGATTGTTTCCGGAACTTTTGCCAGAGGCGATGCTTGACCAAATGAGTTCAATCAAAAATGGTGTGTGTGTTTTCTATCGTTTCCATCGGCTTCGTTTAGCAGAAAACTTTGAACCTCAAATATCATTTTTACCTACAGCAGCGCATTAGTAGTAGTGATCGCTTCATACAGAGCTGACTACGTTTGTCCTGTCACACTTAAAAATTGCAGAAAAGTGTTTGAATGACGGCGAGTTCAGATGAATGATTTGAACCCGGTAGTCTCAATTGCTTATCAGATTACATTGTTCACGGTGCACAAGTTTCACCCAAACAGAAAAGAAAATAAGGATGTTCGGGATAATATGGTATCCCTAGACATGGAACCTGCCTTAACGTAGATTACACAGATATTTTCCTTCGAAGCAACACGACATGATAATCCAATCACTCTGCATAGTTGATGCGTCAAAAAGTGTCATTCGGTGCGAATCTCCGTTCATCACATGATCACTGATTAGAGCTAGACGGGAATGAAAACCACAAATGGAATTCATTTTATACCCCGGAACCCGATGTGGAGGCGAAGCCTAAGTTAATATTGCAATTAAATTTTTTTCGACAAGCTCTGCACTGAGCTTGCCTTGTGCATATTCTGAGAATGCATTTCATAGATTCAAATAATGTTTGTTGCTATGCTAGTTGCTCGTATTGGTCGGCACAGCCTGAAGGGCACAGAATGAACTTACCATTTTTCAATTGTTTGCTTGAATACCAAAGACCAAATGGCTTTAAACCAATCCAGATCTCAGGCGGACGGCAGCAGTTTGCGTCCGATGACCCACAACGGTGGTCGGGAACGTGCTCGACACATTTCTTAGATTATTCATGTTATTTTACGTGTAGATTTGCATTCCAAATCCCGACATTGTACCGGGTTCAGGTACCGGTATCCCCTGATATACTTTGGCACATGCTCGCCCATAATCCTGCGAGATGTGATAACGAGATTCCGATGTGTTTTGCTCTATTTCTTTTCGCTGCTAGAAAACTGGACGCATCACAATCGACACAGCAGAACAACAATGATTGTATTTGCATTTTTTTCCACTACCTTGTTCATGATGGCGAGAGTCTTTGTATGCTTTCTCTGCAAACCCCCGTCGCATATTTCGCAAATGGAAAGAAAATATTGAAAATAGATGAAATATTTATGAAATGTACTTTTTATTCGATTTCTGTTCTGCTTCCCGAATCCATCACAGACACACATACATGCTACTATCGGAAACATCTCTAAAAAGCTTCGTTTCTCTGCAATGAGTGCGGAAAGCGGGGGATATTTTTCATCCTGCCTCGCTCACATTTCCTTCATTTAATTTATGTGGACCAAATCTTTGCGCTACAATTCAAATTCGCGGCCCTGGCCATCCGTTGTTGCTTTGTGTTATCTCGTCGTAAGTTGTCCCTAATCTCGTTTCGGCTGCTTCGGAATGCATCGTAAAACTGGTAGGCTAATATCCGGCTTGAGTAATGGGTACCATTTTCAGGATGAACGCCAAAACGGAATGTTAGCCGAAATATGGTATCTTTCGGACAGTCGAAACAACATATAATGGTAAGCGAGGAGAGCCCAAGGACAACAACATGTACGCACTTGTATACGTGCGAACTTTGTATGGTGATTGTAATTTATGCATGATGGAGAATTCATCCCGATTCGGGGTACCCTTGGAAAAGGTTAGCGGAGTGAAGCCATTATTTTTATTTCAAGGAAATAAAAAGAGAATGAACGGGAGATTATTTATATGGTACCGAAATACTGAGTACTCTCAACGTTCGTCATCGCTAATTTATTGGTAAAAACAATTCGTCATTTCTACACCCAAACTAAACTAGCGTTGCCAGGAAACATTTAATCTTGGGCAGAAAAAATGCCTTTCGTGTCCTGAAGCGTCAAATGAGCAAATAAAATCATCTGTCCCGAAAGCTTTAAAATGTAAAGGCGTGATAATATTATACCTCATTATAAAATGAAGTTGGAAAATGTTTTCTAAGAGTAAAAAGGAGAGCTTAACGTAAATGTATATATATATATATCTCCGTCTGGCCCGTGTATTCGGCGAAATACGCGGAAAGGTTTAATGCGCTCGTTTCGCTCGCTCATTTGATCTTATATTGCAATACCATACATATTATACAAATGCTATACCACTATTTGAGAGTCATGACATTTTCTGTTATTTTTAGGCTCATTTAATGTAATAAATCGGGATGACAAAACATGTGCTAAAAATTAGTTTTGGGTGCAGGAAGTTTATTTTTGGGTGAATCTGATGGCATTCGAGTCCAGATGACTATATTTAGATTTATTTTTATTTATTATTAATTAATCCTACTTTTTCTACTGAACACAAGCTATATACATCAAATATCGTGTAAGTTTTTCAAGTGTCTGTCTCTGTGCCAACAAACAACAATCGCTACCGACAGAACTGCTGCCCAGGATCACAATCCTCTCCGGTCTACGTCGCATCAAGCAGGATTATCTCTCATGATTTCAAATTTTGCCTTAGAAGTCAAAGCAAAATTTTACGGCCGATTTATGAATCATTTATATGCGCTATACATATGCTAGACGAAACTTCGGCGACCAAGATCAAAGGTTTTCCCTAGCTTTTGGCTCCATCGGTGTGTGTGCCGTTGTGTTTGGGATGGCCTGCGGTGTTCGATGGAACGACAAAAGGCTTATCGTAAACACGTGCCCCTAAAGCGTCCCTCCCACTCCCACACTCCATCTCGCTCTTCCTCGCTAGAATGAATATGGAATCGATCAAAAAGGTGCAAGTTAATGTTTTATTATATGAGTTGGGCAGGGGGCGGAAGTTATCACTGATTGATAACCGACGGTAGGAACAGTAACAGGCTTTTCGGCACGCTGCCGGTGGAAAGGAAGTAGGTAAATCAGGATTTTACAATAAGCCACAAGTGTGTATGTATGTGCTTCGCAAAATTTGATATATCTCCCCGCCGCATCAAAACAACACTGCCGAGATAGAATAACTTTTCGGTGTTTTCCTGCTCTTCTACGATGATGAAAAGGATTTTGTTGCCCGGAAAAAAATAATAACAACAGCAGGGGAAAGGAATTACTGTTGCTCTCGTACGAAACATGGCATACACCAACGAATACACATTCTGCGGGGGACGGCTTAACAGAGAAGCTTCGAATCAAACATTTGAAAAAACGGGAGGCAAAGTAAAAAGAACAAGAAAAAGGATCTGTTGGAAAAATAGAACGTGCTAAAGTTTTTTTTCCCGACCATTTACCAGAACCAGAGGGCTGCTGAAAGTTTATCAAAATAGGAACAAATGAAATAACAATGGAAACCGGAGAACTTGTTGCTTTGCAAGCGAAAGTAAATACATGCGGATTGAAGGTGGAATTTGTGCCCCGCGCTGAAGGCTTGCTCTGTTACACAACTGAGAAATTAATTTATTTCCCCTAAATAATTAATTAGGCACTCGGATTGTTCCTAGAAGGAGGACGTGTATCGTTTCAAAGCTTTTGGTTAATTTTTGACGAATGAGGCTTGTTATTAATGTATAATATCCGAAACAATAATTTCTTTTCCGGTGTTATTATTTTACTTCCTAAAATCTCCGCTCTTCACGAAGTTTCATTGGGACACAATAACTGTCAACTGTAAATCGCTAGGAACACAACCAATATTTGAAACCAAAAAATCGTGAACGGCAATTTTAAGAAATCTTTCGAATTCTGAACAAGAGAAAAATTGCATCCGTGCTGTGAAAAAAAAGCCAGCTTTTTTCTTCCATTTCTTCTCTGGCATGAAAGAGTCTTTACCTAATCCATCCGAGATATTTCTCTCCCGATGACGTATAATATTGATCAAGTTTTGCAAGTATCAGTCCTGTTCGCTTGTATTTTCAGCCAAGGTTTGCTCTGCAGGTGCAATCCGCTCCTGCCATACAAATGAAACACAAATTTCTGTATTATTCGAGAATTTATCAAGCAAACGGAACCAAATTTGGCATTTGGAGGTTTTGGGGTGCAATAAATGTTTCTAAGGGGGGCTGCTATTCAAATGAAACACAAATTTCTATATTACTCGAGAACTAATCAAGAAAACGAAACCAAACTAGGCATATAGATGTTTAGAGGGGCTATAAACGTTTCTATGATGAGTAGACACTCCTCCACCCTCTCTAAGGGGGGGCTGCCATACAAATGAAACACAAATTTCCGCACAATTTAATAAATAAATTCCTGCATAACTCAAGAACTAATCAAGAAAATGGAATGAAACTGGGCATATAGAGGTTTTACGGATCGATAAACGATTCTATAGTGGCTCGACACTCCTCCCCCTCTCTAAGGGGAGGCTGCCATACCAATGAAACACAAATTTCTGCATAACTCGAGAACAAATCAAGCAAATCGAGCCGAATTTGGCATGTGGAGGTCTCTATGGTGAATCAACACTCCTCTTCTCTCCCTAAGGGGGAGGGGGGCTAAAATAACAGATGAAGCATAAATTTCTGCATAACTGAAGAACTAATCAAACAAATGGAACCAATTTCGGTATATGGATCCCCGCATTACTCGAGAAACAATCACGCAAAAGGAACCAAATTTGACATGTGAGGTTTTGAAACACAAACTTCTTTATAACTCGAGAACTAATCAAGCAAATGGAACCAAATTTGGGATGTTAGGGTTTTTGGGTACGAGAAATGTTTCTATGGTGGTATGACACCACTCCCTCCTCTGGAATGGAGGGTGGTCCCATAAAAATAATACACATATTCCAATCAAACATATTCCAACCAAACAAGACAATTGAAAATTTTCGGAAAACTCTGAAGAAAAGGGGAAAATCTGCGAAAATTCAATTCCCATGTGTTCTACAATTTCATAGTGACCAGCGTTGTTAGTCCATTTGATGTTTGCGCTAACGAAATTGATCTTTGTTCGAAAGTGGAAATGGATTTTAAAGTGATAAATCTCACTCCTTCTTCTTCTATCTATATAAATAAAAATGGATCGCCGAATGTGTTGATAAGAAAAAAACTCAAGAAGGGAATTGTCCGATTTAGGGCTGTCGTTATTCTATCATTTTTTCTGTATCAAACATTTATCCCATGTAACGGAGAAACGAAATGAAATGTTATTTGCTAAATCTTGAACGAAAATTGTATCTGAAAATAATCTGATATTATAATGACGAGTTTTGGTAGAAGTACTAGGAATTTTATAATAAAAAGTAATTTTAAAGGGTAGATTAGGGACTGTCCACATACCACGTGGACAACTTTAGGGGCAGTAGGGGGTAAGAAAATGTCCACACTTGTCTACGGTGAGGGGCGATGGGCTACAGACTTAATCCACGTGGACAGGAAGAACAAATATATCTTTTAAATACAATCACCTATACATTCAAAATTAAATAAAATCTGTTACATTTTTAAGAATTTCAAAACTCTCCGTATTTATCAATAAACAAATTGAGCCGTCTGAGAGTGCGGCCCAATCAAACGGTCATATTTTTTTCTCATATCATTGAACTTTTCTATATCTATATGTTCTAAAAATATCTCATGTAAACTTCCTTTGATCGAACTTTCATAGTTAAGGAGTATGCATAGATGCCCATAACCCAAAACTATCAAAATTAAACGATTCCAAGGGATTGAGATTGAGATTTTATGGTATGCGTAGTTGGTTTTTCATGAGATATAACTTTCTATACATGTTGTTTCATATCGAGAATAGTTAGTATAAATGTCTGTATAGTTCTTCAAACAGAATTGCGGGTAAAATGAATGCAGGTGTAAAATATTCAAATTTATGGAACCAAGTATCTTTTAGGAACTGAATTTATTGAATATCAATGTGATTTTGATACGTATAAATGTTGTTATACAGAAAGGTTTATCCTAAAGAATATCGTGGTTTTCATTATTCAATTATTTATAACATTGATGTTCAGTAAATTTAATTTCAAAATGAAGTGTTCGGAATCTGAGTCTGTTTGGAATATAAGGCAACACGGTACAGCGTTCCGAAATCACTTAAAAACCCTTCGACCCTTTACTCCTCAATCCTTTGTTAAATGTTAAATGTTAAATGTATAGAGATATCAGTGCATGCTTCCTACTTTATCTTTTCTTTCCTTGCAATTATTTTTTTATCAATAATAAATAATTTATTTTTTTAAATGGTTTTATTAATAAAAAATAATCTATGTATGAAAAATTGTTCTGTTCGTTTGTGTGTGCTCGAAAAGTTCTATACTAATGGGGCTCATATACAAAATATACAACACACTTCAAGGATTGTTTTTGCTACTGCCAACACCTCAGGAAGCTTTATAATTTCCAGATGGAATAAGCACACTTCTGAAATAAAGCTGTGAACGTAGATGTACTTTCTAGTATTGAATATGAGGGGCTTAGAATGAAAGGGGTGTAAGTGATTTGATCGATTTCTCTACATCGACTCTCTCTTTTGGTCATAACTCAGCTGCAAATTCATTCCCAGCTGTATTTGACAATCTTGAAGAAAGGTCAGAACCTCATCTATCGAATGGTATAGCAAACTCATATTGGAACGATTTTGCAGCTGAGTTATTACCTAAAGAAAAAGTTGATGAAGAGAAATCGATCAAGTCCCTTACACCCCTTGCATTCTAAGCCTCTCACATGTATTTTATGTGAGGGACTTAGCACATAAAAACATCACTTTCGCTCACAATTTTTCATCACTTGCCCAACAAAAAATCGAGTTACTCTATCATATAGAACACATATTTGGTACAAGAAAGTTAATTTTCATTCATTTATATTTTGGAAATGTGTTTATACCACCGGCAAATCCATCGGAATTTTCGAATCAAATTAAAGCTCTCTAACCGCTCTACAATCCGTTTTTTGACACCCAACACCTATTTTTTTAGTTTCGCTGCAATATCATTTTAAGCAATACCTGGTGAACCTTCAACTAGAATCACAATAGACAATTAACTTTCACATTAACGTTGAAATATTACATTTTCGCTTGAGACAAGTAATATTTTAAATATAAAAAAAATATTTTCAACTGTATATAATCGAGTCTAAAATTGTATATAATAGAATCATAAATAATCGAAGTCTGTGTATAATCGAGTTCGACCTGTATTTAATTGTGCTTTTAGGCCAATTGAATCAAACCTCCATAATAAACCCAAAGCCAACTCAAAAATCTTTCACCGAAAACAGCTACGATTTTCAGCAATCATATACCCAAATAGATTTTTAAGCTCATGTTTTGTCATCCCGAAATGAGCCTAAAAATAACAGAAAATGTCATGACTCTTAAATACTGGTAAGCAGTTGTATAATACATATGGTTCAGCAATATAAGATTAATACGAGCGAGCGAAACAAGAGATAAATAAGCTTCCCGCATACTTTGTCACATACACGACCCATACCAAGATAGATATAACTCTCCTTTATACTCGCTTTCCAATTTCATTTTATAATCAAGTGCAATATTATCACGCATTTACTGAACAGCATAATTAGTTATGTGGATAGCGTGGTTGTGTAAAACTGCCTGCCAGCCGGCCTTGGTTCGATCCCCGTTGACGTCGTTTGAACTTTTTTTGGGTGCAGTCCCAAAAAAGATGAAAAAAGGAAAAAAGAAAGAGATGTCTGCTTTCATACATACAAACATTTTAAAGCGTTGGGGGACAGATGATTTTATTTGCCCATTTGACGCTTCGAGACACGGAAAGGCATGGTTTCTGCCGAAAATGAAATGTTTTCTGGCACCGCTAGTTTAGGTGTAGAAAGAAAAAAAAATCTAGAAAATTTTACATGTGATAATTGTATAACATACAGTGATAGACATTCGTTTAGCCGCACTTGAAGAAACATGAAACACTTACAAAACAACTAGGAATGTTCTTTTTATCGGAATACTTATTTGCTGTAGTGATAGTATACTTAAGTCACTTTTATTGAGAGGACGTGCGTCACAATCACACACACACAAGGCGGCATCGGTGGATATAAACATTCAAACGTCGTTTTTTCCCGAAACATACGTTCAGCCGCAGGGCATAAAAATCGAGTTTTCGCATAAACACCAAGCCTTTATCTGTGTTTTTTGAAAAAAATACTTGGGAATGTTCAATTTACAAGATAAATATTAGATGTGCGACGAAAGAAGTTGGTCAGATTAGTGATTTACGTAGAATTTAAAGGAATGGCGGAAGGTATTCTATTGACGGAAGAGGGGCGGAGAATAATAAAGATATTCAGTGAACAAAAGTTTTCTAATCGCTCGATCGTAACAAAAATTGGTCTATCTGAGAAAGTGGTACGGAGTTTCTTTAAATAGTGCCAGAAATATGGGATATAACGACCAACAAATGGGAACACCAAAGTATTATTTTTCCCATTGGACACCGAGTGAAAGTAATCGCACAAACACGTGCGCCCACGACGAGAATCAATTATGGTCTCATTAATCTTTTGCCACAATGTCTCCGTGGTTGGACTGCGCGTTTCTTCCCTTCGCGTCATGTCCGAATCACGCGCATCTTCGTTGGCCATTTCGGTCCCAGTTAGCCGGGTCAAAAGGCACCGCCACAGGAATTCTATGCGATCTCATCAATAATTCTGTATACTCCCTCCGCTTACTCGTTCTCTACGGGTGTAGGTATACATTTCCTTCCTTCAGAGGGGCCATAAATTTTAATGCTCCACGATGCACGACGGCTTCGACGGCTTGAACCGGAATACATGAGCCAACCCCCCACCCGCATCCCCTCCTTTCGTTATCATTTCTCGGTCGACAGTGCTTGATAAAGATCTATTGCTCCTCATTTGCAGAACGAGGTGGGAGGCGCGGCAGGGGTGGGAAATAACTCGTTTGTTTGTAACTATTTGTTGCTTATCGCATGAAAGGAATCCGGTGGCCCAGTGGAGGAACCTGTTGCTCTGCGAGGCGTACTCCAGGGCGTATTGTACACAGGGCGTATTGAGCTGCGTTCGATTTGATATCCGATGTTCGTAACATCCTCCGGGGAGGGGAGAAACAATACAATACGGAGTCCACCAATATCGATTACCGCCCAGGCGCTCCGAATCCCATCTTCCCTCGCCGCCTAAATGGCCATTTGCTACGCGGACCCACGTGACAGCGGATAATTATTGGTAATCTAATTCGATTGCCTCTATATGCGTTTGAATGTAGCAAAAAGTAGGCAGAAGACTTTTTACGCGCTTCGAGCTTCCGAAGCCAATTTGTCCACTGGCAGAGCACAGAGCGGCGTTTGCCGTCGCCCTCCTCCTCCCAGAGTGGCTGTAACAAACTGGGAACCAGGTGGGTTAATTTTATAAAGATTTATTGTTATTCATTCCAATCGTGATAGGCTTTTCCCATTTCCCGAGATTGTTCGCCCCGTGGCAGCAGCAGAGAAAGGAGAACACAATCGAGCGTGTGCTTCAGCGCTAAGCTAGGACTCGTACAAATTATTCCATCGATATAATTGGTGTTAATTTGCGGTTTTTGTCCACTCATGGCCAGGCTCCCGATCCCGATCAGGCTATATGTCCTCGCGAAGGGAGAGATTAAGCCCCAATTCCACTCTGCTCTGATGGTGTGTCCGGCAGATGGCTAAGCGTTGGCGCGCTTTGCTCTGTGACACCGGCAAAATATAAGTCCCGGCAATCTTTTGAATTTTTTATCAATACACATTTGCTGCACCGTGGTGCAGATCTCGCGCAGTGGACGCGAACCACCCCCATAACGTGCATTTGTCGCAATCAAAGGAAAGTGTGAACTGAATACTGGCCGCGGTACTCTGTGTAGGCTACGGCGGACATAATCCGGTGGCTCGAGTGAAAGTTTTTGATGAAAGGGACGCTTTTGGGAAAAGACAGGGAAAAGCTGGGATAAGTCTTGAATAGTCGATGAATTACGTTCTGGCTTAGGGTACTGAGTTGCTGTTAAGTGGCAGAGTATTTCACAATGTTTTAATTTATTCAATCCATAATGCCAATGATTTCCTAAAACAGATTGGTTATTATGAAGAAGATTTATATATTAGAGTGGCCGCGAAAATTGTCAAAAACCGATCATGTACATTTTGTTCATTGGCCCAAAAAAATGACCTGTGCATAATTTCAGCTCAATTGGACATGCTCTACGGGTGCATCAAAACGCTTAAAGTTTAGATTTTTTGACCCCCGAAAATCTTCCAAGAGTACATGAAGTCGGGGTTTCCAAAAAAAATATTTCGAAGCCAAATGTATTCAAATTGCATGAAAAGTCAAGATCTGGTGTTATCTCGAAAACAAATTTTTGACCGGAAAACGACCTTCTGGGACTTGGTCAAAATATTATAACTTTGAGTGCTCTGAGGCCTTTGGTATCGAAAAAAATTTCTATTTTCCTAATTTCGACTCTCTTGGACTCTCTGGGACTTCTACTTTCCAGACAAAAAAAAACAACCGAGGGAGAAAAAGTGAATTTCCGACAAACGAAAATTTTAGAGATGACAGTAAATCTCAACGTTTCATGCAATTTGAAGGCATTTGGTACCAAAAAAAATGTATGCCCCGATTTCATGTATACCATGTACAGAACCGCCCCAATCCACCGAAAGAATTACGACAGCAAAATCCGATTTTTTCTCAAGTGCATTATTTTTGTTCAAGAAGACTGCCTCATTGCCAGAATTTTTGAAAAAAGTTGTTATTGGAAAAAATGGGAAAAAGTTGATTTTTCGATGATTTCTAAAATGGAAATAGGGAGCAAGCCATTTGTCATGCGTAAATGCGAAAACAGAATAGAAACATACGGTATGAGGCATGATGTCGACGCCAACCTCTCTCAGTTTCTATTCTGTTTTCGCATTTTCGCATGACAATTGTCATGACAATTGGTTTGCTTGATAGGGACCCTAATAAAAAAGTAAATAAAGAAATACGGGTCTAATATTTTGCGATATGGAACAAAACTGCCAATTTTTACGAAAATCTAAGAACCATTCTGCCGGTTTGGCGTGGAATGGCTGTATATCAAGGTGCCAATGAATGTATGGGAAAAAATCGACCCAAAAATTTTTCGAGATTACACTAGATCTCGAGGTTTCATGCAAATTTAAGAAATTTGCCATATTTTTTTTCGAAAACCCCGATTTCCTTCACTCCTCTCCCTTGGGTGATTTTTCGATTTTCAAAAAAAAAACTCAAACTTTGACCGCTTTGCCCCACTCTCCCTTAAGTACGACCATTTTCATTGGCACCTACTGTATATAGATGGTAGACAGAAAAATGAAACGAGCAAAATTTTGTCAATGTTCAATTTATTATAGCTTTTTGAAAGCTGCACTCATTTAGATGCAATTGGTTGCATTCTACACGGATATTTTGTATCCAGTTTAATTGGTCTGTTTCCAATGTTGGGATAGCTGGCGAACACCGGAGATGTTCTGGATTTCCAGAAGATATGTTGGAAGTTGTATTTTTCCATTGCCTATATATTTTCTTAACACACTGGATTCTTTTTCACACGATTGATGCGTCCGCACAAAAGACAAATCGCGTAAAAAATCCATTCATTGCCATATCGTGCAATATCGTATGAATAATCGTGTAAAAAATACCTAAAAAGTCACGTAAAAAAAGAATCCAGTGTATGGGATTTCATTCATATTTTTAAGCCTTTTTGAAAACTAAATATAGGGGGATCATTTCCCTCGTTTTTCAGATATTATTTTAAAATATATCAAAATTTTAGAAATGATTCTTTAGCAAAAAAGTTTTGATGGTCCTGAAGATTAAACATTACTTTAGTATTACATGGTTTCATTTATACCCAATAATTTGGAAACGGGGGAGCTTGAATTGCAATATTGCATCACTTCTCAGTGCCCGTAGAATAAACGCTGCATTTTCGAAAGAACAATTCAGTAGAAGTGAAACCGCTGTGTGTGATGTCACCATTAAGAACTCAAAAAATTTATAACGGGCGGAGCTTAAGTTGTAATATTTCCTCTCCACATTGTTCGTAGAACGAACACTGCACATTTGTATTCCAAGTCGATCCACGATTAACACGCGCCTAATTCGCAGAGGTATATAGCATTATGTTTGTCTGTTATTGACAACACGGATTGGTGAACACTGGAATGCACAGAACAAATATATGAGAAAATGGGAAGGTTTTCAATTTTCGTAAATTCGAACCATTCACGGATAAGGGGATTGTAAAAAATAACATATCAATAATATATAGCAGCCCAGGATAACAGCAAAAATGGTCATGTCAATTTTCAAGAACCGACCATGTACATTTTGTTATTGGCCCAAACAAATGATCTGTCAATCGGCCATGATTTAGGGGTGCCTCAAAACGCCCAAAGTTTTGATTTTTTGATCCTCGAAAATCTTTTAAGGGGGAGGTGGGGACATGAAATTTAGAAAATCGGAAAAAACATTTTCGATGCCAAATGACTTAAAATAAATGAAACGTGGAGATCTGGTGCCGTCTAAAAAAAAATCGGTCGATTTTGGCCGAAAATCGACCTTCTGGGACTGAGTGGCCAAAAAATCGAAACTTTGAGTGTTTTGCGGCACCCCTAAATCCCGATTATTATGCAAATTATCAAATTCCATTCGCAGTAGAATTTGTTGATAACGTTATTTCATGAAAACTGATTTTATGGTAGCCTTACTTGAAAGATGTAGTCCTACGTAAAAAAACTTTTTTTTGTGTAATTCGTTCATATTTATTGCTGTTGAAGCGTACTTTGTTTATTTCATACACATTCTTAACCCTTTCGTTACGAGGGTCGACATCCGCGCGATGAGCTGTGTATACGAGCTTCGTCTTTAGACGACATCACAGTCTTACTGCACATCGATCACACCAGCGCGATACTTTTCGGCGCAGTGGTCCGTACAGCGCACTTCGGCGGATAACACTACCGTATTGAAAGGGTTAAAACCTACGGAATCCACGTTAAATGTATGCCTAAAATACAGTATTTTTACAATTAAGCAGTGCACTTGAACATCGGAAGGTTCCATGGTGTAATGGTTAGCACTTTGGACTCTGAATCCAACGATCCGAGTTCAAATCTCGGTGGAACCTAAAACCGGATTTTTTAAAGTCTCTCGATACTAGGAATTTTAGTGAAACATATGTCATTTTATATGTACCAAATATATGTTATCTCATAGGTATGCTGCCTCCATGAGTATTATTTCGATTTTGTGTGAATGGCGATACATATACAAAATACTTTAAAAACGGTGTTCGAACTATATGGTCATAAGTTGCTTCCACATTCGTTTGTATTTGAGAGCCATATTCTCCACAGCTTGCCCTTAGTGATATTTTTTTTTCTGAAAAGAATCTCGTTTTGCTATTGTCAAAAAACCTAGCTACCTGCCGTTTTGAAATTCAATTAAAATCCGACTGAATGAAAATCGCAGTAAGTGAATTAAAACGAACAACCATGTCAGGATTACTCGAATTGCGTTGAAATTTTCCCAGGACAGGAAATGATTCCAAACTTTATCATTAATTTTTGTTACTAAAAACCGCGAATAAATTATAGTACTCAAATTACGTTACATTGTGTTTTAAACATTCCGCCACAATGGAAATATTGGCCAAGTGGTTCCATGGTGTAATGGTTAGCACTTTGGACTCTGAATCCAACGATCCGAGTTCAAATCTCGGTGGAACCTGACTGTGTAGTTCTTTTTGACTTGAATAATCTAAAATGTCCACGAGCCTCAACGAGTGAGCGAGGAATTTTCAATATTTAACAGAAATAACCACTATTTACAAATGTCGTTTTATAATATCCATATTGAGAAATAAAAAAGATCGGGATCACTAAATGTAGCACCTACCTAAGTTTTTTATCTATGACTTTCGAAATAAGAGCTGTTCATAACACTCGCTGGAATTTTTCAATACTACAAAATTTAGCTACTGGAATTGTTACCGTCATTATGGAAACCGATGAAAAGTATTTAACTTCATTTTTAAAACAAGAAAATTATGTAATTTTTTTAAAAGGGATTGCGAATCCAAGAATGTTGTCAAACATACTGAAGCGTAAGTTTTTTGAAAAGCTAAGAACCAATTATACGGGATTTTCTTGAGTTCTCAAAGGTTATTGAAGATATTAAACATGATAAATAAAAAAATATCATTTACTTTTAGGTTCCACCGAGATTTGAACTCGGATCGTTGGATTCAGAGTCCAAAGTGCTAACCATTACACCATGGAACCACTTGAAGTAAAGTGATCCATCAGGACGTACTTTTTATCCCAATTGATAAATAAAGGCAAATTCCGCATGCGTCGTGTCACACTGAAGTGAACAGTCCACGGATGTGTTGCGAGTGGAAGTGGCGTGTATGAAAGCGGCATCCCAATAGTACAGCCTTCGTGCGATATGAACTCAAGATCATGAAAAAATATTTTACTTTTTTGAGCCTCCGAGAGCACAAAGTGGCGCCAAAACGCTGGAATGAAGAGTACCGAGAAAAGGTCACCATACAACCAAATTGTCAGCGTTGTGACACCTTTCATTTGACACTACTGACAATTTGGTATCTAGCGCCATTCCCGAGATCCCACAGGTGGTCGGATCAGAACCACCGGTCGGATTAGACTACCTTCCCCTACACAAGCTGCCGATGCACTCTACATCGCTTAATGGTAGCCATTTAAATCTAATGTTAGTTACACAAACAACAAAGTGTGCTTGTGATGAAAAAAAAAACAACCAAAGCGCTCTCCACAAGACGGCATGAATTCCGATACTTCATCGATCGATCGAGTACCACCTTGTATTTGCAAATGCGAACAAAATCGCACAGCGATTAGAGATTGATTACTCACTGGAAAGCGCAAAACCGTGTGATAGAAAAATATATAAGTGATCTGCTTTTACGCGCCGGGCGTGCCAACGAATTGCCATCGGGCGATGTTGAAATTGCAAATTGACCCTCTCCACAGTGTCTGTTTACATGTTACAGTCATTTACAGACTATGGCTTTGTAATGTATGGCATATCAAAAAAATCGTAGAGAATACCCGACCATCAAAGTCCGTTCGTAACAAAAGTAGTTATTAACGTTGAAACTATTTCATGAAAATGTGACCTGATTTGCCACCCTTACATTATAAAAATAATTAAAAGAGGCATACATAGCAATCACGTTTACCACTACACCACCGGCCTCGGAAAGTGATTACCTATACTGGTTTACTGCACAACTATTTTCACCCCAACGTCTTGTCTTCATTTGTATCAGTGAAACAAAGAAACTTTAAATTGCATATAAGATTGGTTTGGTTTGAAAAAACGAATTGAAAACTTCACTCCAATATGAAGAATGAAACTTGAAACTAAAGGAGCGCACATGATGAGAAAATATATTTCCGTATTAACGTAGGACTACGAAGTTATTGCATTCAATTAGCCTGTTTTTTTTACTTCAGATCATATTAGGAAGAGATGAACTAGTTCTGACCATGATGGGTGATTTTGTTGTAATTTTCTCGTGACAAGATGTTGGCTGATCGCTGTCTGGAGTGAAACTAAAATTCTAAGCCATGAAGCAGAATAATTTACTCCTCTCGCTCGATACAACGTGACATGTTGCATAACTACCGCTAAAGTTCTTCTTCTTTTGACCACACAACCGAGAGAGCACAGATTGCTTGTGCCAATCAGAACGTAGGATTTTCAGTTAGATAATGTTTGACATATTCCAATTGTTCAACAGTTATTTTTTGAAAATATATATAATTTCAATTTATATTCTTATTTGTTTAGGGATGCGTAGGAATATTCACAATCGATTGTTGCCAATTTCTTTGCGAACTCTCAGGAAATTATGGGGATAGAAGGGTTCATAAATCTTTCAGTTTTCATTGCATACTCACTTTTTAGATTTCACACTCTATAGCGTCTTCCTGTTAAAGGTAGCCCTACATTAATAAATACTGTTTCCGCCAATCATTAAAATTTAGATTATGATTTTGCAATGTTCAGATTTGATAATTTTATTCATTGCACCTTAATAGTACTCATTTTTTATAACAGTAGATAACAGTAGTTTTATTAATATTTGTTAGAATCTAACAGTTAGATCATGGGACTACAAAAAAGCCACAAATAGGTTCCACCGAGATTTGAACTCGGATCGTTGGATTCAGAGTCCAAAGTTACACCATGGAACCGCTCGGATCATCAGCGTGCCATTTTAAAATTCGATAAATAAGGATAAACTTTGACTGGGAAAATCCTGATTTCGAAGACACCACACATATCACGCCGGAAATTTCGGAGATCAATTAGTGCATAGGATGGATGGTGGAATTTCCCGTTCAGACAATTTCTTCCGATTTGCGTATTCTCGCACTTGCCACTCAAAATACAATCAAGGAGTGTTATTAGACATAGAAATATCAATTTGAAACGGCAGTTTTTCTAGGAACGTTAGTGTCATTGTAAGAAGGCTTCATACTTCATTTTTCGAACATCACAGACTGATGGCTTTTCCGGAAGCCATTCCCAGCTCATATTCTATTCTGTTCGTAATGACTTCCGTCACCTGTCATCAATCGAATTTTCAAACGAAGCAACTCTCGATCTCTGTAAGCTGTTCGTTCGTGTAAACATTGGACTTGTATGTTCAGTCAAAAGTATGCCCCAAAATCAATTCAGGACAACGCACGGCTCGTGCATAAGAGGGGGGCTATAATTTAATTTCGGAGCTTTACATATGTTCCGCACATGAGGACAGCAAAATCAGCATTGTGTGATGGACGCAACAATCACGGTCCCAAACCTGCCAGCGCCGTGGCTGCAGGCCATAATCGATGTAAACAGTTGTGCGACCACAAATACAGAGTCAGAGGTTTTCGGGATCTGGTTTCGGGTTGAAAGGCGGCGAGTGATTGTGTGTGTGTGTGGATGGATAAATTAATTTCCAATCTGTTTGAGCCGCAATGGCGAGCGCGTTCGGTTTTATTGGAATTTACCGAATGCACCATCCATTCCAAGCCGGCCACCGATTTGCACTAATTGGAACTGTTGGACGCACGTTCCCAACTGAATTGAGTGTGGACATGTGTTCCGTTGACGAATGACCCTTCCACCCGTTTGCAGGAGTTGACTTTCATTTCTGTGTTTCGATGTTTAAATGAATTGGGGTTTCTTGCTCGAGCTCTACCGTATCTTCGGTTTGTTTACAGCCATACATTTGCATGTGAAAATCACGTGTTAATGATGCCAAATGTCTAAATTGCCTTTGAAAGCCTTTGAAAACCCAGACAAACATGGCAGCAATTTCGTTCCTAGAGTGGGACAATAAAATTACCATTACGACAGATTATTTCAGAGACGAAGTAACTCTTGTTAGAAATAACCCAGCCAACAATAAAAACCCTTCCCAGTATTCGCACGTTCCCCGCTGCGGTGGGTGGCGGGGGTTTTCATTGACATTCTCGTAAAATTTTACAATCTGTTAGGGAGCCGACGAAAATAGGTTCCCACCTGCAATACGCCTAATGACCTCCCCGAAATACAAGCACACCATACGACGGTTAGTTGATGCGCAATGGGAGGGCATGCGTGTGTGCGTGTGTCACCGAATCATCATCACCATTTGGAAAATTGCCAAATGATGAAACATGTTCGCCACATGAAGCCCAGGTTCTCATCAAGCAACCGTAGCGACCGACGACGGATGGCTATCTCTTCAGGAGCGGATTTTAGTGAGGCGAATGCCGAGTCAACTAAAAGCTACCAGCCCCCGCGTTGATGAAAGGGGAAGAAGCGCTGACGAGTGACGGGTAAGGGCGGAAAACGAGATGATGTACTCATTTTCACTAGTTGCCCTCTATTGTTACGCTCATTATTATCCTTATCAAAAACCTGGGGAGATCCGTTGCGGTACACGTTTGTTTTAGGATGAACCGGACGCACGGAAGCAGTAGAGACTCCGGACTGCTGATAGAGCAAATGTCAAGTTGAACTCTGGTTGAACGGATTACCCGTGCACGTAGTACTTGAATGCGGTTCGGCTTTTGGCGTGGGACTACATCTATGTTGGGTGAAATAAAAACCTAAACACAGAACTCGCAGGAAAAAATGAAAGATTTCGAATGCTCATAACTCGAACAATTCTTAATAGATTTGAAAGTTGTTTGCATCAATTGATAGGAAATATTTCTACGCATCTATCATAATCAATAAAATGTTATTTTTGAAGAGATAAACAATTGAACAACTGTGAAATGTAAAGCGTTATCTAAATGCTCCAACTGCCACGTTTTGATTGGCCCGATTCACGGTTTCCCCAACACAGACTTCAAAATCAATGTCCCTGGGGGAATCCGCTTTGCCCAAACATTCAATTCGGAGGTATTCTTCAAAACCAAGGTGACTGGGGAATCCGCTTCGAAAATACATGCAAGTCGAGGGCGTTTTTGTTCACACCGAAATGTGTATCCCCAACACGGACTTCCCACCGAAATGTGTTTCCCTAGGATGGATTTCAAAACAAAGGTACCTCGGGGAATCCGCTTTGCAAATATATGTAAGCTACGAGGATTTTTGTATTCGCTTGTCTTTGTGCAGACCGAAATATGTTTCCCAAATACGACTTCTAAACAGAGAAGCCTGGGAAAATTGTCATTTCAGATACTAGAGACGAATGAACTTTCAAGTTTAAAGGCTCTATAGAATAAAACTTTCAAGTTTATAGCCTCTTTAGTATAAAACAGGAGAAATTGAAGATGATTTATGCAAGCCTTCTGTACCCGCCTTTTTTTTGCGCTCCGTAATATGTTGTCCTAACCAGCGGTTCCATAATAAAATCTGTGTTTTTGGTCTGAAAAAAAATTTCATCTAAGTTTTTTTTTTCAAAAAATCTGTATTTGTATCAGATTTATAAGTCCAAAGATGATTTGATGTATTGGGAGTACAAATAAGTTTCCAACGTTTTTTTAAAGTTCAACGTTTTATTATAAAAAAAGAAGTCACAGAATATTCGAAGTACTGTCCATCGCTAGCCACAACTTCTCCCATCTTTCCATACGGATTCCACGCTGAAAGAAGGACTGGTCTTTTGAGGCAATCCAGTCATCGACCCATTTTTTGGTATCATTATGGGAGAAAAATCGCTGCTCATCCAGGCCATGTGAAACAAATAGTGTAATCGGAGGAAGCGATGTCTGGTGAATACGGCGGGCGGGGTGAGATTTCCCATTCGATGTTCTCCAGGTAGTTTTGACACCAATTGCAGATGGGGCCGAGCGTTGTCATGTTGCAGAATTACCTTGTCGTGTCTATCGGCGTATTGCGACCTCTTGTCCCTCAGGACTCGACCTAAACGCATCAAATGTTGTCGGTAACGCGCTCCTGTGATAGTTCATTTGGTTTGAGTAAGGTAAAAAGCGCCTTTCAATGTATCTCGGCTTCAACTCATGTGGGAACCCAATTGCCTTGTTTTTGAATCATTCCGAGTTGCTTCAAACAATGTCAAATTGTTTGTTGTGTTACACATTTCTGCAAGTTCTTCCTGTGTCTGGCATGGATCTTCATCAAGTAACTTCTCGATTTCTTATCTTCGAACTTTTTTTTGGTGCACCGGGGCGCTTCTCATCTTCGAGGTCAAAATTACCACCACTCCACACATGTTGGTTCCGACAGAACATGCTCAGCGTAACTTTCCACAAGAATCCGATGTGTCTCAGCTGCTGTCTTCTTTTGTTTGCAGTAATGCAAAAGAATTCCCAGCAAAAACGGCTTTGTTGGAACGAAATTGTCCATTTTTGGAGTAGTGGGAAAAATGCTGTTTTGACTTCGAGGATTAAATACGCACTGATAATTTAAGCCTCAACCCTTATCTTAATAGTAAAGTTGTGTTCAGTGTTGTCCGATGGGTATGTTTCAAATGGCAAACTTATTGATTCAAACGATTGGGACTTATTTGTACACCCAATATTATTCCTAGCATTCATCACTCAAGAGAGTAAGATAAAGTGTTCTGATTTCCGAATTAGGCTGAGTGAATTGGGATGCTTCAGTTTGTCTGTTTCACTGTTTGGCTTTGGTCGTAGTTGAACCACTCTAAGTTACATTTAACAATGAATTCCAGTGAGAGTTATCTTTTTGCGAACGAATTCAGTATTTTTAGTTGCTTGAAAGTTTCAATATTTCCTGAATTAAGTAAATCTCATTTGTTCAATCAATATATTTGGGAAATTAGAAGCTTTTAGAATTTCAACGCTATTTTAACCATTGGAATTCTATCATTCTATTATAATGTTTATTGTTAGGGAATGTCCAAATCGATGGAAAACTCGAGGATCCATCGTTAAATGTCTAAGCAACAAGCGTTCAAAATTGAACTATTTTCGTGGACGTGTTCGATATCCTTTTTTTTCATTTGTACTATCTATATGTTCCTGAAAAAATAATCCTACGTCAAAACGCATGGTTCTTGAACGGCTGCCAACTACGTGATAATTTGTATTCACATGAAATTTGGAAAATCAAAAAAAAATTTCGATGCCAAATGTCTTAGAAGTGTATAAAACTTCGAGATCTGGTGCTTATTGGCCAAAATAAAATGACCTGTGCAAAATTTCAGCTTAATCGGACATGATCTAGGGGTGCCTCAAAACGCTCAAAGTTTTGATTTTTTTTGACCCTCGAAAATCTCCCAAGGAGGAAGTACACGAAACAAATTTTTGGCCGAAAGTCGACCTTTTGGGACTTAGGCTGGGTGCCCAAAAAATTAAAAGCCAGATGTATTACTTTTTAGTCTTTTTTTCTCAGTTTTGTTAATATTAGCTGTAAAATTAAGGATGCCCAGTATCAGTATCAGCATGTAGTATTGGTACTTACGTATTAATGCCACCGGAGGTTAATATTCATTATGAAATAATTTTTTGTAATGAAATTAATGCTGAGGCTAATGTAATGGGTGCAAAATCCTTATCTAACGAGAATAAGTAACCGAGGCGGTCTCAAGCTGCCAATATGAAGCAATCCGAGTCGGCCGCCGACCCGCGGTCAGAAGCAGAGGCTTCTCGCAAGCAAACCTGTTTTCCAACAATTCCCCGGTTAGATTTTATTAATTTTTGCTTTGAAATATATCAGTTATGTGATATATTTTGAAATATATGAAACATATCAGTAATGTTGGCAAAGTTAGCTTTGATTTTTCGCTCCATATTTCCAGTACTAAATTAGAGACGAAAAGCATCCTCGTTGAACTTCTGAGAGAGAGAGAGAGAGATTTTCCCACATCTCTTTCTCTCTGAATAAGAACATTTTCGATGAAAAGGAAGAGACGAAAATTTCAACTTATTTCGCTGCTAAGCGAGACATAAGACAAGAAGGTTAAATGAATAATTGTTACGGTTACCCGTCATAGATCTTAGTTACGTTGTTCTTATCTACTTGAACAACCAAAATAAATTCGGAGCGGTTCATAACGCTCCAATATACGTTTGACAACACCTTCCAATGAAATTCGCCTCGTGGTTGACGATTGTAGCATTTGAAAAGACTTCTACTCTAAGAGAGTTTGAATTTTAACAAACTTACTGTTTTGTAACGGATTAAAGCTGATTTAGGAGTAAATTACCTTACACAACAGCTCGATTCTCTCAGGCATGTGTTAACATGCACATAATGCACACAGGGTAATACTGTGGCAAACACATTCTAGTGTAAAGAAGTCTGGACACAAGAAAATATAATTTGAGGAAGTAAAACACTTGAAAATGACGAAAAATAAAAAAGCTGGATAAAACTGTGAAAATTTGCAAAGGTGGAGTTTTTCTTTGCCTTTTGCTGTTTTGTTGGCATGCTTTAAAAAAAACTGGCAATATCCAGGAAAAAATCGAAGGTTGGCAATCTCTGACTGCCACTCAGGTCAAGTCCCAGAAGGTCGATTTTCGCCCAAAATTTGTTTTCGAGACGTTCTATGCATTTTTAAGTCATTTGACATCGAAAAAAAAATCGATTCTCCAAATTCCATGTTCAAGTTCTTCAAACAGCAGAGTTTTCTTTGTCACCTTGCTTTTATCCATTTTTTGATCAATAATTGACCACAAATTTTCAATCGGAGTCAGGTCGGGTGATTGCGGTGGCCAATCCATCAACTTCACACGAGATTCAAGAAAGTAGGACATCGTTTTGTGTATGCTTTGGATCGTTGTATTGCTGAAAGATCCAATCCAAACCGATCTTGCGTGCAGATCTCTTCTAATTGTACATAAGGATATCGATGTACTTGCAGCATTCGTTATACCATCGATCTGAACCAGGTTTCCAACACCGGCCCAAGCAAAACACCCCCAGACCATGATGTTGCCACCACCGTGTTTCACTGTCTTCTAAAGGTTCATATCAGGCGGCTCCTCTCCTCGCTTAATCCATGCCCTCGGGTGTTGTTTCGTTCCGAAAAGCTCGAATTTGCTTTCGTCTGACCGCAGCATTTTTTCCAGAACGAAATTGGTTTGTGGATGTATTTATTGGCGAACTCCAAACGTTTGATCTGGTTGACCTGACGGATTAACGGTCGCCGAGACGCAAACTTGTTCCTCAATCCTTCTGTTGCAGTCTCAATCGCACTGTTCGTTCCGATATGTTCAATGATAAGCTTTCTTTTATAGTTCTGCTTGTAGCTGTCAGGTTTTTCACACTTCTCTGACGATTCCGGGATGATCCCGGTACAAGGCAGCTGTTCATACTTTTGACGTAGGACTACGTCTAACCGGAAGATATAGGGGGTGAAATGGAAATCTAGGCACTAAACAAGTAGGAAAAAATGCAAGATTTGGAACGCTTATAACTCGAGCATTTCTCAATAGATCGCAAAGGTTTTTGCATCAATTGATAGGAAATATATCTACGCATCTATCATAACGAATAACATTTCATTTTTCTTGAGATAAATAATTGAATAATTGTGAAATATCAAGCATTGTCAAAATGCACTATGTGCCCATTTTTGATTGGTCCATTTTGTGCTCCTCAAATCGTACCGACCAAAACGGGCAACCAGAGCAGCAGCGAAATAGAATGAAGCACGATTGGGAAGGAAAAAGAAAAAAATGAACGAAACATTGGTCGCAGTCTCACACATGCGTAACTCTCGAGCCAGCCAGTCAGCTTAAAAATCCCCGCTCCGCTGCCGTAACGATCATTCTTTGTGTGGACACCGACTGGACGAGCTGAACGGCGAAGGATCGACTGCCTTTCTCAAGGCAAGAGGCCGGAGGTGGTAGCGCTGGAGTAGAGTAGCGTAGAGTTTTCAAAGGGCCTTTCTCAAAGCTAGAGACGAATGAAGTGCAAAAGTCTCTATATTTCAAGACCTTCCTTCCGTAACGATCATTCTCATCCAAACCGTACACCACATCGATTCGCATCACAACACATCAACAAACCAACCCAAGCAGCCATGTCTGGACATGGTAAAGGAGGAAACGTGAAGGGAAAGGCAAAATCCCGCTCGAACCGTGTTGATCTGGAGTTCCCCGCAAGGGTAGCTAGGCCGAGCGCGTTAGTACCAGTGCACCAGTCCACCTAGCCGGCGTTATATAGTTTCGGCCGCCGAAGTTATCGAGTTAGCTGGCAAAGCTGCTCGCGACGATAAGAAACCCCGCATTCGGAACAGAACACATTCGGTTCGGTGGACATCAAGACAACAGGTAGTTGCAGCGAGTGGCGAGTGGCAAACGCAATCGCAAAACGGCATCAGGTAGCAGAAGAAAAAAGTTTGTTCTTTATACAAACTGCTTTGGTGGCAAATCCAGAACAAGGCGGCATCGAAGGCGTTCGAAATGGTTTTTTTGAAAACCACGAGTGCTAAGTTTTCTAAATTGGAACCATTCCATAAAACAAGGCGCTTTTCAGGGCCATTAAACCTTCCAAAAAAGAGTTTAGGAAATACAGTTTAATACTTTCTAAAACAATATCCAAAATAATAATAAAACACAAATTGATTTTTTCATGATTTGTTTGCCAGGATATGATGAGTATGTGAATTTGGCAGTTGTTCTGAGCTTATTGATTTTCACCAATTCTTAAATTGCTTCTAGATTGAAAGTACAGTAATTTACACTTATCTCGACATTTAGCTAATTGGACGGACCTGTAATGCGACATATTTAGTTGGACATTTTTGTAAACATAGAGTTCGGGGTCCAAATTATGACCCCACATTGAAAGTCAACACTGTACCACTGTCATCACAAATGTTCAATTACAGGTTAAAATTACCTCCAATCCGATACTGAGTGGTGGTAATGCGACGTGCCATTGAATGTAATTTACTGTAAAATATGTCACAAGCTGGATGGGAAGAAATTTTCCAACTGTGAAAGCTGTGGCGAGTGGCAAATACAATCGCTAAACAGAAAGGTTTAGCCGAACAAGATGGGGATATCGAGTGATAACAAAACAATAAACTCTTTAGATTGAAGATAATTTTGTGATCCTGAAAAGGACCCTTTTTAGCCTGCATGTGAATCCAACGAGCGAACAAATCGTAATGAATGTATTTTTTTGCCATCGCTCCCTTTTAACGCTCATTCGTTCGTCTCCTTGGACTCGCCCCTCTGGCCGAGTCTGCCGATTTGTCTCTATCCTGTGAGTGTGTACCGCTAGAGTATAAAACACGCGGACCCCAAAAAAATATCTTATTTTCTTTCAAACCGTAAACCCGTGTGGTTGTACGGCATCGGCATCGTGGACGTAACAAAGGAGGACAAGTTAAGGGAAAGGCAAAGTCTCACTCGAACCGTGCAGGTCTCCAGTTCTCTGTTGGTCGCATTCACTGATTGCTCCGCAAGGGTAACTAGGCCGAACGGATTGGTGCCGGAGCACCAGTATACCTAACAGCGATTATAGAGTTTCGGCCGTCGGAGTGCTCGAGTTGGCTTGCAAAGCTGCTCACGACAATCAGAAAACCCGCATCAAGAACAGAGCAGCTTCGGTTCGGCGCTCATCAAGGCAACAATTAGTTTCAGTGAGTGGCAAAGTGTTTCTCCGGCACGTCGCATTAAATGTTATTTACTGAACAACATGTCACAAGCTGGATGGGAAGAAATTTTCCAACTGTGAAAGCTGTGGCGAGTGGCAAACGCAATAGCTAAACAGGAAGGTTTAACCGAACAAGATGGGAATATCGAGTGATAACAAAAACACAACACCAAAGGTTCTTTTCAGAACCATCAACATATTCATAAAGAGTAAACAGTAAACTAATCCATTTTTCAGGTAGATAGGTAGGTATTCACGTAGGAGAAGAAAATAAAACAATATATTTAAAATATATATTTAACAAAAGCTATCCCCTTTGTATAGTCCTACGTCACTCCGGTTATGTCCCCGACATTACCCACCCGTCTTTTTAGTTACAAAGCAAATACAGGTAAACTTCGATATAACGTACATTTCACTTTCAAAATTGTACGTTGTATCGAATTGTACGTTATATCGAAGCATAATAAAGTACTCACAAACGTAGTCTATAATACATTATTGTGTTGCTGTTTTAGTAAAGTTAATGAACAACTCCAATCAGAAGACGAAGCCAGCCTTTCTCATGATGTTTCCCTTCGTACTGTTGATTGAAGCTTGATTCATTTAGAATCCGGATTCACAAAATCAGCTGTATTTCGGGATTGATAGAAGGTACAAAACTTGTTTTAGCATCACAATACAGATAATTCATTGTTCTATCAGGAAAAAAAATATTGAAATTTTTTTCCTTTACACTTTGGAAATGTGCATTATATCGAGGTAAAATGTACGTTATATCGAGGGTACGCTATAACGAGGGTACGTTATATCGAAGTTTCGCTGTATGTTGAATTCAATTGAATTCGAAAATTGTTTCATTCAATCAATAATTTTAACAATACAAACAAATGCTTACTGAGCCAACGGTAGTCCCACGTCAACGTTGCGGTTATTTCAGAGATATAACCCACCCATTTCTTTTTCAATATCGTTCTAGAAATGTTGATGTTAAACCTTGAGATTCGAAAAAAGGGTACAAGTAGGTTGTACTTATATTTGTACTCGGATCACAGCGAGAATGGCTAATCACCACTACATCATGACTACTAATTTATTTCACCTACTTAGTCTTATCATAAGATCTCCGGAAGTCAAAACGATGAAATTAGGATTAAAACAATTTAAAATTATCCACAAACTGCTGAGCCAAGTTCCATTTGGAACTTCATTAGACTAATGTGACTCCAAAACAGCAACCCACCACCCGAATGGATACGATAATTCCGGACAAACATAACTTCTACCGCGTAGACTACATACTACGACGCAACGGATGCGGGCCGATAGCGTTCCCCCGAATACACCTGAGAATACAGCAAACCGAAACCGGAGCGACAATGGGTGATGATGGTTCACCCAGTCACAGGGCGGAACAGGGACATAGGGATCAACGAATTTAACAAATCATCATTATAAAAGCGAAGCAAAGATTTTCACCGAACACAGAATTCTCGGGTCCGGGAGGTGTTTTTTTGTTATTTGCATATATACATCGTCGTTTCGTCTCCCCTAACCCAAGCAATTTCACATTTCATGCTGACGCTCCGGGATGATAACAATCCGGAAAGGATCTACTCCACGTGGGCGGTGACAGGAAGTAGGAGGAGAAAGGACCTTCGTGTGTTGCTAGCGGGCGTATGTTGTATAATAATAACAATAATGCTAGTGGTTTGTTCTTGTTCCATTTTTCGGTGATGTTCATTCGATATGATGGGAGCAAACACAGTACGTGTGCTATCCCGCATCCCCCCTACCTCCCTCACTTTGCGCTTTGCTTTACTTGATGAAGTAATTAATTAATTATAATCAGTAGTTTCAATTATTCAACGATGTTTGGCGGATGATACACACCCACGCTGGATAAACTGTTGCCGTGGGATTGCAAGTGGAGTATTCATTATTAAACATGAAAATGATCGCCTAGCGAGAGATAATACAGGTAATTAGTTGCAAAGTTAGGTTCCTCTTTTGGTAACGGGAGAGTTTTCATTAGATTTTTTTATTTCGTTACAATTGAAAATAAACACTATAATTATTCACATCAACAAAATATCGAGAGCTCAGGTTCCACCGAGATTTGAACTCGGATCGTTGGATTCAGAGTCCAAAGTGCTAACCATTACACCATGGAACCGCTTCAGGCATTTACAAGTGTGACTGGGAAATCATTGGGAATGAGAATCCCCTCTCCCGTAGCCTTACAATAAATCAATGTGAGAACTATTCAATCAGACTTAACAGGTTGAGCACCGAGTTACCCTTGCTGTGCTTCCTATTCAGCCTGCATCAAGAGCGTTTGCACAACATCTGTCTCGGTCCCAGCTCCCAAAGATACTTATGGAATGAATAGAGATCTTCGACTAGAAAGTAGTTAATTTCTGTAAAACATCCGAAAACAAACCATATATATTTTAATATTTTTATTCTGTAATTGTCAGTCCCAGTCATTCAGCATGTTCCTACCAAAAAGCTTAACGTCGGCCCCGCGGGGCTTAACGTGTTATTGAACGCTGCTCGCTGGCTAGAGCGATACTGAAATAGAAACCGAAAATAATATATTATGCTCTCACTCGGTGTAATATGCATTGAACGAGACCGACCCGAACAGCAGAATAATAACAAGCACCAAACACATAACACATAAAAAATCTTTAGTAGAAATATTTGGTACATCCAAATTAATTTTTGGCACATGTTTTGGCATCTCGATTTATTTCATTAAATGAGCTTAAAAATAACAGCAAATGTGCTACTCCCTCATACTGTTATAGCATTTGTATAATATATATGCTATGGCAATATAAAAGCAATATAAGCGAGCGAAACAAAAGGAAAATTGCAAATAAGTACGCATTAAAGCTTTCCGCTTGACGTTCAGTCTGAGAGAAAGAGAGCAGACATCTCAATGCATACAAACATTGTGAAGCTTTTGAAAAATGTGGTTTTATTTGTTCATTCATCACACGAAAAATCATTTTTTCTGCCGAAAATGAAATGTTTTCTTTCAACGCTAGTTTGGGTGTGGAATTAAAAAAGGCCCGTGGTTTGCGTCGTTTTGTCGCAACTTTCTCGCAACACTTGGAAAAGATGATTGGAAAATTAAAGAATCAGTTCACAGTGCGAAACTGGAATAGAAATGGTTGTTTTTTTATACCGGTGCAATTGTTGAGCAAAGACACGACTCACGTTGTAAACGTTTCCCCTTGTAAAAGATAAGTACTTATCAATTTATGCGAACATTAAGCAATGGTCGAACTGTTTAAAATTTTCCAATATTTCGTTTCACGTTCAATTTTCAGATTTAGGTGCTTCATAAGAAATCCAGCAATTTTAACTTTTAATTTTTACATTTTATATTTAATTAAAAATTACAATTTAAATTATTGAAATAATTGTCCTGGTGGGGTTGAGTTGGAATGTTGAGTTTACATCCAATGCATGATGGGAAGTGTATTCATCTCTTTTTTCTATCGCTTTCTCTGTTTTAATTACTGGACAGACAAACTATGATAAAGAACGAAATTATTCCTCTCGCGAGCGGCAATCTTCTACGCGTCGTATATCACGAAATAAAATTGACAAATGAATTGACGAGTGTTGAGAGCGAGGATGACTGATGAGCTATTCTAGTCAAAGGTTATTCTAACTGACGTGACTAATGAATTCCCTATGACTGATGAATTAGCATTAATTAGTGATGCGTTATCTAATCGAGTACGGCATTGACACAAAACTTCAAACGTGTTTTCTCGAAACTAGTTTTTTCAAGCTGATGTACACGATATCTCAAGTTCTACTGAACCGATTCATTCAAAATTTGGCGTAAATAAATCTTTCTACATCTCTCTATCGCATGAACCAAATAAAAAAGTATTATTTTTTTTAAATTTCAATAAAAAAAATCTAAAGTAGTCATAAAAAACGTGCTGAAAAGCAAAATTTTCTTTTCAAATGGCCGCCATTTTGTCAAACAATTTTTTAAATTTGTCCGAGGTTCATACTACAGACGAATTTCATGCCAACTCGACTGGCCATATGTAGCACTATCTCAGATGGCAGTGAAACGTTGTGGGTGTGAAGACATTGGTCATCTAAACTACTTTGCATACTCGGAGTCTTCGAAAAAGGATTAAACTACTTTTTGAAATAGGCCAAAATTGTTTTCTTGAAATATTACAAAAATTTGAAACTCAAAAACTATAATATCTGAACAATTCTGGTCAAAGAATCAAATGTAGGAAATTAGATTTCATAAAAAAGTCCCAAACATTTTTCAAAGAAGAATTACACTGAAAAAAAAAGTTATTTCAAAAAATTAAATTCGATTATCTCAAAAACACATTTCTTTAAAATCTCAAAAAAAAATGTGAATGGCCATTGCAACTCCAACAAGTCACACATACATCAGAAGATGAAAACTTTTACAGGAAAAAAGTTTTTTCTTACAACAATTTATCATGTTTTCTTTGAAAAAATAGCAATATAGCGTATTCGAAAAGAGTTTTAGATCTTACTTAAATATCTTATTAAAATACTTTTGTCGGAGACATTATCTTTCTATCTTTTATAGTTTCTGGTATACGACAGAATACGACATTTTGAAAATTAAAATTCATTTTTCTCAAAAATATGTTTTTATAAATTCTGAATAGCCATTATAATTTCCAACAAGTATGTATGGGTGCATCGGAAGATGAGCACTTTTACAGAGAAAGAGTTTTCTTCACAATTTTTTTCATGTTTTCTTAGAAAAAAAATTATTATTAATGTTTAACTGATTAATGTTTAACTGCTGTTGTTTTCACCACAAAATACCCAGTGCAAAATATGAGCTCAATCGGGCTTAATTTGCTAGTGTCGAGGACGTTGAAATTTGAGTTTTTTGAAAACCGAAAAATCACCGGAAATCGGGATTTTCAAAAAAATGATGCCAAATGCCCTAGAATTGCACGAAACGTTAATATTTACTCGATAAAAATGTTTTTGTCAAAAAAAAAACAATTTTTTTCGCACTTGATCGTTTTTCCATCCGAAAGGTCGATTTTGGACAATTTTTTTGAGATAACAGTAAATCTCGACGTGTCATTTTAAGATACTTGGCACAAAAAAAATTTTTTAGACTCCGATTTCCGGTGATTTTTCGATTTTCAACCTTAAACATATTATTTAACGTACTTTTCATTTCTTGCAATACAATCCCAGTCGATGAAGAGATTGAAGTTGGAAGTCCACAATTCGCATGCACCATGGGTAACAATCGAACTCTTCGCTGCCTTCTGTCCTAGTTTTCGTCCTTTATCCGACAAACTAGGAAGAAATATTTTCCAAGAAGGTCGTATATAGAAGATCGCTAGAATTCAACGAAGGAAAACATTTTTGTGTCCTCCCGAGTTTCTTTTTCATTTTTGTTTCCATCCCTTGTTCGTGAGCTCTCCCCTTATTAGCGGAAGCATTCGGAATGTGAATATCCGAGTGAATTTGGATTTTTAAAGATTCGACCTAATGAGTAGCATTAGGAAAAAAATACAGCCACAGATTTCGCAATGTTAATAAATTTATTCGACTATCATTCATAAAAAGAACCTAAATTATGCAGGACAAGATATTTCTGAATGAAATCCATTTTCTTAGCTGTTCAAATGCCACATACTTGGAAAATATTTTTTCATTTGCACCTGAGAGATGTCCCCCATAAAACGCTACAAAATCGATAAATGCACAAACCTTCACTTGCATGCATATCTTTTCTAGAGAGGCTGCATTCGGTGAGCAGCAGCAGCAGCAATGCTACACACATATTTCCGGAATGGACGGCGTCGAAAATTTGCTGTTGCTTAATTGAAATTCTTATCATTCCCACATGGAATGAAATGCGCTGCTACCGCGCGCGGTATGATGCCGTGTGGAGTGTGGATTGAACTCCATCATCAGCACATCGATTTCAGATTTGGTTTGCGGACTCTGCAGTTGCATCTGTGCGCGCAGTGGGTTTCCTCTACCCGCGCCAACGCCTTCGATTATGGTGCAATTCCAAATGAAATCGAACTAAAAATGTAGGTTCTACATTTTTGATTCGACTTGAATTTGTATTTTTGATTCGAACGAAAGTTTGTATTCCGTTTGGGTTGGAGAAAATATGAGTTTTCCACAGCATTTGTGAATTTTTTGACTGAAGTGATGTTTTTGAAAAGGGCGTATCGATTTTAGTAAGAGAGGTCTTTGATAATTTATATCTCAAAAACTATGAGTCCTACCGAAATAGTGTCTTAGAAAGAGTATAGGAGCATTGATGTCCAAACGTGAGAAAATATACACTGAGAAAAAAATTAGTACGTTTTTATTTATTTACTTTAATTTGCAATATCTAAAATATATAGGGGAAGGTTGCCCTAATCCGACCGGTGGCCCTGAACCGACCACCCCATGGATCTCGGGAATGGCACAACCTAACGAACTTAGAAGTGTCAAATGAATGGCTGACAATTTGATTGTATAGTGTCCTTTTTCCTGCTCCCTTCATTCTAGCGTTTAGGCGTCGTTTTGTATTTTTAATGCTTAAAAACAGGAAAAGTTAGATTTTTTACCTGTACGAAAAATGAGTTAAATATTCTTGTATATTTCGATAAATTACAAAACTGAGCAATTTAGATTGCTTATGGTCAAGCTATAAAAAACAAGCTATATAAATTGAATTTACCTGTTACCTGTAATACATGCCGTTAATTGAAAAAAGTCAGGATGGGCCAAAACCGATCCTTTGTTTTTGCTGTGTGTGGGCGTTTGTGCTTGCGCGTTGACCGTTGAACGTTGAGCGCAGTCGTTGCCTTTGTTTTCGTTTCCGTTTTCATTTCCGTTTCCGTTTCTGTTCGTGCATGTGTTTTTTACTACCGCCATTTCGCTTTCAAAATGGCATCGGAATACGATACACTGAAGTCGCTTTTTACGCGGTTTATTGTTACGCGGATTTCGGAATTTACGCGATTTTTTAACGCAGATTTCGAAATTTACGCGATTTTCTTACACGCCACGTATCAACCGCATAAAAATTCAATATGCTAATTTATGTGATTTTTCACCAAATAAGTTTGTATTGTATCACTGATAAGTACTTGAGAAATAAAAGGAGATACAGATATCATGATTGCAAAAAAAAAATCAGTAAATCAATTGTTAGAATATGGGTTGCATTTAAAACTAATAATTCGCTGTTTGTTAAATTGTTACACGGATTTGGAAAGCTACCCGATTTACGCAGATTTTGAAATTGACGCGGATTTCTTAAACGTGGTTTAAAGCTATTTATGTAATTTAATTGCAATAGAGAGTATATTCGCTGCAAAAGAGTACATGGCCGGTTCAGTACCATGGGAAAGTCGGTTTAGGACCACCATTTTTGAAGGTGTCGAAAAATGGAACTTCCGATTTGGCCTCAGTTTTACCCTTCTTTAGCGCTCCTGAACCGCACTGCCTAGTATAAAACATAATTTGAGAGTTATAATATTCATTTCAATGCCAAAGTTGCCAAAAAACGAACATTTTATGTGATGAATGGCCGTTGTAATTTTGGGAGTCGGACTAAGGCCACTTTCCCCTATTTTTGTTTATTTGTTCATATAAAATAGAAGTCATGTAGAAAATTTGAAAAATGGATACAAGATGGCAAAACTATTTTTGACAAACTTTGTGACACATCGAATTTTTATGAATTTCGAAACCTCGAATTTTTGTATGTTAACAATCATTTTTAGCCACAAAATATGAATCCTGATGCGATTTCAAATAAAAAAGCTCTCTATCAATCTCTTTCTAAATGCAGCCTTTCTCGAGATATTTAGAAACATATTTCTAATTCATTGTCTTTTTAATAGCTCTTTCAATATGTTTGTCGTGTTATATCACCCTGTAAATGAAATTTTATGAATTTGCTTAAAATTTTCAATAACTTTTCCAAATGCATTATGGTAAAAATATATGTTTCGGAGTTACGTTAAAAAACATTGAAGACATGTGGGTTAATACAAAACGTAGCGATAAAGTTTTACCATAATGATGTATTTGGAAAATTTGTTGGAAATTTTAAGTAAATTCATAAAATATCATTAACATGGCGGTACAACACGAACGTATTTACTATAAAAAAAGACAATAAATTAGAAATATTTTTTTTGAATGTTTCGATAATGGCTGCATTTAGACGGAGATTGATAAAGAGCTTTTTTGTTTTAAATCACATTAGAATTCATAATATGTGGCTGAAACTGATTGTTAACATACCAAAATTTGAAGTCTCGAAAATTAATAAAAATTGGATGTCAAAAATAGTTTACCATCTTGCATAAAATTTTCTACATAACTTCTATTTCATCTGAAGAATTAAAAAAGAAAAAAAAATATATTGAATATTGAAAACATAAAATTGTGTTTTGTAAATAAAAAAAGTACCAATTTTTTTTTATCGGTGTATATTTTTTTCACGTTTGGACATCAATACTCTAGAACTCTTTCTAAGACACTATTTCGGTAGAACCCATAGTTTTTCAGATATAAATTATCAAAGATTTCTCTTACTAAAGTCGATACGCCCTTTTCATAAGTTTCACACTTGAGTCAAAAAATTCCCAAATGCTCTGGAAAATTCATATTTCCTTCAACCCAAACGGAATACAAACTTTCATTCGAATCCAAAATACTCATGTTTAGTAATTTGACGATTTCATTGGGAATTGCTCTATGACCGAGTTCACCTGGAGGTTTTTGTCAGGTGGTGATGATTATAGGATATCAAACCGGCCATGGCGCGTGCTTCGCCGAATCGCTGGCGCTGCGTTTGGTGGGCAGCTAGCTGACCCCACTCCATCCATATGAGCTCATCCCTCTTCGGTGATGGATATTCGACAGAGAAAGAGCGGCGTTGGTATGCAAAATATTTCACTGATTGATTTTCTGACATTTACGAGGCCGATGCAACCCATTTTGACGCTTTTCAGCCGTCTCCGGGAGTAAAAAGATTTGCGAGGCTCAGTCACGTACTCATATGGTTCAGCCGAAGGGGGTCTCAGCGGAAGAGGAAGAAAATTACTCAGTTCCTTGTGCTCGAAACTACTATCCGGAGGCTGATATGATTGCAGTTAGGCTTCATCTCGTGCGCCCAGTAGATAATAGTGGCTCGGGAAATTTTCCCAACCGTACAGAGAGCACAACGTTTCGTGACAGTGAAAATAACGGCAATTTACCGTGAAATATCACCTTCATCAGGTGGTTCTATTGTGGGCGAGCGAACGAGTGAACGAGAAGCCTATCTTAAAGTTCTTCCCTTATCTTCTCGCGCGTTTTTACCCATGGGTAATAAAACGAGGAAAAATGATATCCAACATGAAACTAAGCAAGATAAATCTGTAGTAATTTCCTGCTCATTCTGCAGCGAGAGCGATTTCATCGTGATGCTGCTGTAGTTCATATTCCACCGTAGGACACCAAGAATAAAGGGGAGAAATGGTTAGAACCCTAATAGAAAATTTCAGCATAAAGTGGACGACCGGACGCCACTTTCCGATGTCAAATCGGCTCCGATTTTGGGTAGCCAATAAACAGGGACAAAATGTAGATTCACAGAGTGTATCATCTATCAAATTCAGCTACGAAAGTAATTTCATTACCAACAATATGTTTGCTCCTAATGGGGGAAGGGGGGAGCTATAACGTGGAAAAAAAGCAAATTCCTGCGAACCCAAACCGGTGAAACGCGCAATCAGGTTCCAAATTTTCCGCCAAAAGAAACGCAACAAAAAAAGTGACGTTTGGCCAAAACTCCAAGATAAACATTGGAAATAATTATTTCTTTCCACCGTATCGAAACCATGGGATATGCTGCGGAGTCCTTGCGCACGTCGAACCCGAACCCGAACGCGCCAAACTTTCGGCCCATCAATAATTAATGCAATCTTGCGGTGTAACCCGAGAGCTTCTCTCCATCATCCTTCCAGATGATGATGTATGCACAAGGTGGTGCGAGATTTATGAAGGCAAAATTGAACTCTTTTCGCTTCTCTTCCACTCCAGCTCCGACTCCGGCTCCGGCACTGGGTAAACGTAAGCAAAACAGCAAACCATACGCATTGGTGGTGGCGAAGTCAGTGCAATTACACGTGCCAAAACCGAGTCTGGGCCAGAGCTTGGGTTTGTTGGATTTTTGAAAAAATAATGAGCGAAACTTCATTTTGTGAGAATGCCTGCCATTTCATGTCTCTTCCCCCCGTCGCGTCGCCGCCTAGAGAAAAATAAACAACTCGGAGTGTGCGAGTTGGTTGTGTTTAAAATTGAAATGAAACATTAGTACACTCCGGGGAGCAGCAAAAGGAAAGATCGACCCGAGACAGGCGACACAATTCGCACGTGTTATGCCTAATGTGGGCGCACAAGGCTAGGCTAGCGCCCTCTCGAGCATACAAAGTTTGTGCCTTGCTGTTGCTTGTTAAAACTAGCCGAGAGTAATCTTTTAGCTCGACTCCTCGGTGGCAGCAGAACTCATCCAACGAGATGTCATTAGTCACGTCCGAGCCAATGGGCACGATCTGCGCCCCGAAATGGGCTACACGGGAGAAGTAAGACACCTTCATGGAAATGTGTGAATGAACGTCAAAATCCGTCGGCAGATGGACGTTTTTAACCGTGGGAATAATATTATATGATGGGAAAATCCTACATGTGATTAATATGACAGTCAGCCCTTATAAAATTGGGATCACTTTGGCGAAAAATCATATATACTGCAGGATCGTCGAAGTTTTTGGAGTAATTCCTCGCTAAATCAGCCGATTTTGCCGCGACTTTTTGATTTTTCACGTAGGACTACGTCTTTCATTTCTATACTGAAGTGTAAGATCAATGTTTCGAAAACAAGAGCGTTACGCCGGAGCAACGAGATTTTAAGCGTTAATACCTCCTAAACAACTAAACGAGATGGTATGATATACACTTCATTTGAAAGATTAAATGTCTACGCGTTATATGCTTGTTACTCACTGATCCAAAAACTTGTTTCAATAGTTCAAAACAGGCTATTGAAATCACACAGTTCTGTATATAAGCGGGTGCCCGCTCGGAAATCCACTCAGTTATTATTGCGCAGCCGTTGATGTACGATTGTTAGAATCTGTTTGTTTCCCTAACACAGACAAAGTTTCAGCTCAATCGGACATGATTTAGGGGTGCCTCAAAGCACTCAAAGTTTAGATTTTTTGACCACTCAGGCTAAGTCCCAAAAAGTCGATTTTCGGCCAAAAATTTTTGTTCGAGATAACACTAGATCTTGACGTTTCATGCATTTTTAAGTCAATTGGCATCGAAAAAGTCACAGGAGGGTTGTGTCCGAGACACGACCGCATAGTTGACGAAGGATTCCGTTAGGCTATCTGTTGATTTTGGGTATGTTTGAAGAATTACATCGTTAAACTCTTTGATAATGATTTGGTGGCCCTGAAAAGGGCTGTGTTGTTTGGTTGTTGGGTGTTGTTTGTTCACTCCTCCAGTGTTTACCGAGTGATGATGACAGAAGGATGGTAAACAGTCGTTGGATGGTGCGTATCAGATAAAAGATACTGAAGTGGAACGAGATATGACGAAAACCGCCCTTTGTGATTCTAGATCAGATGCCTCCTGTGATATGTATGGATGAAATAAAGGAAAAAATTGAGTAATAAGATAATTATCAACACCGAACACAATTATCAATCCTTCTCATCAGTAAAAATATGTTACTTTAATATAGCGAAAACCTTTTTGAAATGGAAAAGGTAATTTTCTTTTAAAATTTTTCCATTTTGAGATTCTGAATTACCCAATGCCTATTTTAATTGGACTAACAACATCTAATACTATATGTAGAGCACATGAGAAATCAGTTTTTCAAATAATTCTTCACTTCACAATTTTTCTCGACGTGAAAACAGACAGCTTAAACCAAACGACCCGCTCTCGAGAGGGAACACACCTTGGTTTTTATTTATGAAAATTGAAATATCTCGTTTCATATATCAACTCATTTTTAACACAACGGCTACTTTACACTTACACTTGTGCTAAATTTTTAACAATACACGATCGGTCATTGATATGCAATTTCATGAAGCAATCAACATTAAAGTTCCAAATTTAAATTTTATTGGCTAGAATTAATCGTATCTCTCACCTTACATGCAATACAAAAATGCCACCGACTTGCATATATTTGGATTGTCGATTTCCCCCAGGCAGCTTGGTTTTGATGTTTCTGTTAGGGAATATATTTCGGTAGAAACAAAAGTTCCCCCAACTTTCATGTATTTGCAATGCAATGATTTCCCCCAGGTTTTAATGTCTCTGTTAGGGACCCGCCGCATGTGTCGTCAATTTCGACCAATCAGAAGTGGGTATTTCCGTTATGATAGGGGTTGAGATTTTTCAATTGTTCGACAGTTAGTTTCATGACATATATTATCTTCTTCAATATAAAAAATTGTTATGGAGTGCCGAAATCGGTTGACGCAAAATTTCATCAATCCATCATGAAATGACTGAGCAATAAACGTTTGAAATTGGACAATTTTCACGATGTACTAGATTATCGATTTTTAATTTGTACCCCAATATGTTCCCGAAAGACGTAATCCTACGTAAAAAAAAAATCGATTTTCCAAATTTCTTTTAGTCCCCCCCTTGGAAGATTTTCGAGGATAATAAAAATTGGAAGGGGTTGTATCTAGGACACGACCGCATATTTTCGACGTAGAACTATTGAATTCGAATATCATTTGAAAATCGAAATTTTTGTAATGATTATGTTCTTCATTACAAATAAATTTGATAAACGTCCTTTTACGCTTGATGATGCCTAGGACTACCAAAATATAGGACCGGAAGAATTGTCAAACGATTTCCCTACATTTCCCTCAGAAATTATTGCACATCTCATGTTTACGTAGTTCTCGAACCGCGAAAGTTCATTCACCTCTAGTATCTGAAATAACGATTTTCCCAGGCTTCTCAGTTTAAAAATACCGTGAAGTCCGTGTTAGGGAAACACAGCCCGACTTGCATGTATATTTTCAGAGCGGATTTCCACACGTACATCGATTTTGAAGTCTGTGTTGGGGCAACCGTAAATCGGGCCAATCAAAACTTGGCAGTTAGGGCGTTTAAGAAATGCTTGACATTTTACAGTTATTCAATTGTTCATCTCATGAAAAATTATATTTTATTAATTGTAATAGACGCTTAGAAATATTTCCTATCAATTGATGCAAACATCTTTCTGGTCTGTTGAGAATGTTCGAGTTACAAGCATACGAAATACGGGTAGGGTTAGCACACAAATCGGCAGAACAAATGTATGGGAAAAAAGGAAGTTCTTCCAGTTTTCATGAATTTAAGCCGTTTAGAGATGAGCGAATTGTAATGTATTGTAAATCAAACGCAAATCTTAGAGAATTTCCGATTCGATTGGTATACAATTCATGAGAATTCATTCACAGTGAAAATAGTTATTAACGTTAACTTTGTTTCATAAAAACGTGACCTGTTTTCTGATTTGGCACCCCTCCTGAAAGACGTAGTTCTACGTCAAAAATCAAAACTTTGAGAACTTTGAGGCACCCCTAAATCATGTCCGATTGAGCTGAAATTTGGCACAGTTCATTTTTGGGCCAATAAACAAAATGTACATGCCCACCATGTAACCTTGAAATTTGACATGACCATTTTCGCTACCACCCTAGTGTAGAGTGAGGTAAAAATCGTGATTTTTGAAGATTTTGCTTGAATTTTCTATTTAAACTAATTTAAACTAAATTTTAACTAAAACGATACTAAACTAATATGTACAGTGAGATAAAATTCGGGATTTTTTAATGTTTCGCTTGAATTATCACCAGGAATAGTTTATATCGACATTGCAGCGAAATTAAGAAACATAGAAGTTGGGTGTCAAAGAACAAATTGTACAGCGATTAGAAAGCTTTAATTCATTTGATAGAAAGAACGAAAACATACCTTTTTTTTGGCATAAAAGAAGCCGTTTTCGATTTCTATTATGAATTCTGGTGTCACAAAAAGCGATGCTTGATACGGAATACGAGTGAAATCTTTCATTCACAATACACTGTCGGAGAATCGATAACTCTCAGTGGCTCGATTAAGTCGACGAAATGATTTTTTCAAACATTTTTTTTCTAATTTACTTATCAGCACATTTCCATTCTTCATCTATTTATATTTTAATTAACTCGTTTCAGGGGTCTGCTAAAACGACATAAAAAAATTGATTTGATGACAAATGTCTTAAAATTGTATAGACGTCGAGATTTACTGTTATCTAAAAAAAAATTTTTTTTTGTCAAAAATCGACTTCTCAGACAGAACGCCACAAAGTCAACTTTTGACGAAGAATGACTCGATTTAGTCGACCAAACTTAACAAAATCATTCTATTTTTTTATCGGCACATTTTCATTCTTCATCTATTTATATTGTAATTAATAGAATCACAAATGATTTAAATTTGTTTTGATGACAAATGTCCTAAAATTGCATGAATCCCAAACTGTACGTTCCGTATTTCGAAAAAAAAACCACTGAATCACTGAAGAGTCGATTTTGACAAAAAAAAATCGAGATGACAGTGAATCTCGTCATTTCGTACAATTTGAAGACATTTGGCATAGAAATATTTTTTTAAATCTCGATGTTCACCCTCCCCTATTGAGAGATTTTCGAGCGTCGAAAATTCGAAACATTGAGCGCTCTCAGACACCCTTAAATCATGTCCGATTGAGCTGAAACTTTGCACAGGTCATATTTTGTGGGCCAATAAACGAAGTGTAGATGATCGGTTCTTTACTTTCGCTGATGAAATTTTTCCATACATTCATTGCCACCCTAATTTATATATTTGTAACTATGTAGCACTGTTTCCAATTCTGGTATTACAAAGCATCTGTACGTAACGTGGTTCCATGGTGTAATGGTTAGCACTTTGGACTCTGAATCCAACGATCCGAGTTCAAATCTCGGTGGAACCTGATTGTGAACATTATTTTATATTCTGACGAACCACGAGTAAGTTTAGTGAAAGTAATCTAGGATAGTTTTACAAAAGAAAAAAAAAGATAACTGGATTACGCACTTGTGTGAGTGCATCGCAGTCTATAGAAAATAACTTATTGATATATTTTGACACCACTCCGTTAATCTAGTGGACTGTCCAGGTAAATATTTACTTTATACGTTGAAGTAGATTCTTTCGAGGGATAATCATTATTAAAATGGAATCAAGACACTTTTAATTCAAATTATTTTTTATTGATTATAGCGATTTGCATGTCCAGCTAAAGTTTTAGATTATCCGTAGATATGTTGTGGCTTCAAGAATGTCGTGTACATTCTGAACGAGCCTTCCCGTTGGCAGCACTCAATTTTTTTCATGAACGTATCCATTTTCCGGGAATCAGATAGCGTTATATAGATTTTTTTTTCGTCAATTCGAAATCGATAAAATCATTGTTTTATCTAAAGGTGTGCGTATTCCACCTGAAATCCATTATTCAGAAGCGAGTGAACTGAGCAATAAATGTTTTACGGTGGTTAGACACAAAGTTAAAATTCCCTTTAAAACAAACAACTAACTAAATGAAAACCTCTTATTATTTTCATAATAATGGAACATTAAACTCAATGTCTTCAACGGTAATTCCATTTGAAGAAATAGAAATCAAAATTGAATTCTTTGGGAACTTTTCACTATAGAACATATGTGTAAACGATTTTCTTTTTGAATATTCCCATTTTTCTTCAATACAGGTCGGACTCGATTATCCGGAGTATTGATTTTTTTTTCACTTCGGATAATCGAATCCTCCGGACAATCCAATCATAAAAAAACGATTTTTCTCTCGGTAAACGTAATATAATCATAATTTGCACTTATTTAATAAACGGTTTTATCTAGCTTGACCCGTTTGTATGTTTGTGACTTTGAAACTTTGTAACTTTGTCTGTAGCGCTGTACCACGTTAATAGAAATTTACCCCCTTCCTGTTGACCGATTGACCTGAAGTGTGGAACTCATCTTTATCTCTGGTGTCATTATAAAACTGCGTATTCCATGATCTTTACGTATTTTCTCAGAACCGCTTCAATGTGGTTATCTAATGAAAGGGGTTGACTAGTAGAACACAGTTATTTGTGAAAAATGTAAATCCAAAGTGGCCACCACCACAAAATGGCGCCAGCTTGACCTGTTTGTATGTATTTTTGAATTTTTGTAGGGCTGTCCCACATTAATAGAAAATTGACCCCGTTCCAGTTGACTGATTGATCTGAAATTTGGAAGACACCTTTAATTCTACTGTCATTATAAAACTGCGTATTCCATGATCTTGAAAGATTCAATTTGGCCGTCACTAAAAAATGGCTGGTTGGCTTGATTTGGAGAACACAAAACATAATGAACAACATAAATTCAAAAAGGTCGACGGCACTAAATGGTCGATTATGTATTTTTTGCAATCTCCTCAATATCAGTATCAGATGAAATGGTTTGACTAACGGAGTACAGCACATCATGAAAATATTCCGAAGAAAATTAGGTAAGAAATAAACATTGGATTTCCATTATCCACAGTTAGTTGTTTCATCATATACCCCACGATTTTATTTTATTCTCATCTTTGTCCTAGATTAATAAAGTAATGGATGTGATAATTACTAACTGCTACTTGCTTAATTATTTTTTTTTATTGTACTAATACAATAAAACGTTTAAGTTGAAAAGTTTTTTTTAATTATTTTATTTTCTAGTTTTTAGTAAACTATCTGTATCGTTAGTATACTTCTCTACAATAAAACCATTCAACTTTTTATGTTATTCTTATTTCTTAACTAACTTTCATCGGAATATTTTGATGATATATTGTATTTTATTAGTCCATTCATTTCATTTCATACCAATATTGAGAGGATTGCAAAAAATACATAGTCGACCATTTTGTGGCGGCGATCTTTTCGAATTTATGTTGTTCATAATGTAGTGTATTCTCCAAGTCAAGCCACTCAGCCATTTTTTAGCGGCGACCAAATTGATATTTTTAAGGTCATGGAATACGCAGTTTCATACTGACAGTAGAAGTAAAGGTGTGTTCCAAATTTCAGATCAATCAGTGATCAGGAACGGGGTCAAATTTCAATTAATGTGGGACAACCCTACAAACACTCGAACATACATACAAACAGGGCAAGCTGAATGAAACCATTAAAAAGTTATTGTTTATTTGGGAATTGCGGCCACCTTGGATTTGAATTTTTCATGATCTACTCTGTTCTACCATTGATGGGGCTTTGAAAATAAAATATGGCACCATTTTGTGGTGGCGGCCATTTTTGATTTGCATTTTTCATAAATAACTGTAAAATAATAAATCTAAATAATTTAAATCTACTAGTCAAAACCTCTCATTTGATACCCATATTGATGGGGTTGTGAAAAAAATATATATAGCACCATCCTGTGTGGCGGCCATTTTTGATTTGCATTTTTTTGTGAATAGCTGTGTTCTATTAGTCAATCCCTTTCATTTGATATACATATTGATGAGGTTCTGAGAAAATATGGAAACCGCCATCAAAATATGTAGTGGCGCCATCTTCGATTTACGTTTTTCGTAAATAACTGTGTTCTGCTAGTGAAGCCCTTTTCATTTGATACCTATATTGATAAAAATAAGAAAAATCAAAATTAAAATATTCCGGATAATCAAGTCCGACTTGTATTCACCAATTTATTCTACCATTCTAATTGGGGTGAAGACGAACACAACGATATACAGCCATTCCATGTCAAACCGATATAGTAGTTTTAAGATTTGCGTGAAAAGTGATATATTTGTTCCTTATCGCTTATATTAGACTCGTATTTTTTTTTTCATTAGGGTGCTCATTTTCATTCGAAAAATCCATTGTTTCGCCTTTTTCTTAAAAAAGACCTTTTTCGAAAATTTATAATTGTATTTATTTTTTGTTGTTTTAATTTCAAGAAAAAATATAAAAAAATATAGCGCGCTCTATCTTTAACCGAGAAAACTATGAAAAACTAACACAATAAATAATTACTAAATCAAAAATCCAGATTTTTCGCAAATGTAATATTTTTTCAACGAAGACTAGGCTCATTGGCTTCAACTTGATATGTCGATCATCTGAATCGGTTCAGTTGTCCAGAAGTTACATTTTTTATCAAAAAAATCTTTTTTGGAAAAAGGGAGAAAAATATGATTTTTTAACCATCGGTTAACTTTGAAAATTCATTACAGAAAAACGAAAAAAATCACATCACATCTTTAGATATGTTATGTAAAAGGTATTCAGCTATCAAGAAAAAAAAATCAGAAAAATATGGCGTCCTCTAGTCCAAAGCCATGAAAACAACAAAAAAACAAATACAATCAATAATTAAGAATAAAAAATCCAACCTTTTGGTAAACGTGATATTAAGACTAAGTAATTGGCTTCAATTTGATATATCGATCATCTGAATCGGTCGAATAGTTCAAATGCTATGAATTTTCAAAAACAGTCATTTTTGAGAAAAAGGCGAAAAATTCGATTTTTCGGACCACCCTAAAATGAAAATAGTCACCCTAATAAAAAAATAAAAAAAAACGGGTCGAACATTTTGCGATAAAGAACAGATCTACTACTGGTTCACGAAAATCTGAGAACCACTATATCGGTTTGACATGGGAATGGCTGAATGCATATATTTCAAGGGATAGTAGCGTTAAAAATGAAAGATACAAGTATGGAAAAAAGTGACCCTCGAATTTTCAAAGCGAACTTGATTAAAAATGTTGATTTCCACGAAAAACTACCCTATGTAAAATATCAGCTCAATCGGACTTCATTTACTAGTGTCGCACAGCGGTCAAAGTTTGAGTTTTTTGAAAATCGAAAAATCACCCAAGGGGAGAGTAAAGGAAATCGGGGTTTTCGAAAAAAAATTGTTGATGCCAAATGTCTTTAAATTGCATGAAACGTCGAAATCTACTGTCACCCGGAAAATTTTTTTTCTCAAAAATCGACGTTCTGGGACCTTGTCGTTTTTTCGGAATACGATGCAAAAAGTTAAGGATGCCAATTAAAACCGTCATGTCGATTTTTCATACGAGACTCCCTGCGGAATGTTGTTTCATTCGGACGTCATTTACTAAAATTTAAGTCAAAATTTAAGTTTTCTGAAAATTCAAAAATCCTCCAAGGGGAGTGAAAGGAAATCGAGGTTTTCAAACAAAATTTTTTGATGCCAAATATCTTATAATTGCATGAAACGTCGAGATTTACTGTTATCTCGAAAAAAAAAATTTCGTTAAAAATCGACTTTTCAGAGAAAAAAACGACCAAGCGCCAAAAAGTCAATTTTTGACAAACAAAAATTTTGAGATAACAGTAAATCTCGATGTTTCATGCAATTCTAAAGCATTTGGCATCAATTTTCCTTTTTTAAACCCCGATTTCCTGTACTCTCCCCTTGGGCGATTTTTCGGTTTTCAAAAAACTCAAACTTTGACCGCTGTGCGACACTAGTAAATGAAGTCCGATTGAGCTGATATTTTACATAGGGTAATTTTTCGTGGGAACCAACATTTTTAATCAAGTTCGCTTGGGAAATTCGAGATGGCCATTTTCATTGACACTCTACTGACTACCCTTCTTTGAGCATCTAGAAAGCTAAATATTAACATAGTTTGCACTCTCTGACACTTTTGGATCAGGATTTGTTGCTGTATATGAATATGAATCATTCGCTTTGCGTAGTCCGTATGATTTTACTGCTTTATGATGCATGGAGAGGTTCGACATGTAATGAGTCAGAGGAAAAGAAGAATATAAACTTTCTACGTCGAAACCATTCATGGCGGTTCTGGTTTGCTGGCTCGTGTATCATGAAGTGCAAATCGAGTTGCATCGTTCTCTTTTGTATCATGATTTGTAGCACGTAAAAGCATAAGAATGCCACTGGGGGAAACGATTGCTGTAGGATCATATTTGAACAAACGATAGCGAATTATTCAGTTCTCGATAAAAATTCGATACAGAAGATTTGAGTATGATTCTAAAAATGATGTGCAAAAAAACAAAACTAACATTGAAAACCATCTAAACGGACCGAAGCATTGCATCTTGTGTTGCGGCCGGGTATTCATTTAAACCGTGTCGCGCATAAATCGAACCAATTTGGTCCACAGTAATAACTTCGAATTTGAGCACAGTACTTAACACTGATGGTTATTTTTTTATTGTTTCGCCGGTTTCTCTCTCTCTCTTTCTCAGAAGTGCAACTTGGGCAAAATCTCTGTGTCTGACTGTGGAACACAGCGCACGCCGCACTACAACAATAGTATGTAAAACATTTATATTCCCATGAATTTCTAATCGTGTTTTGCGGATATTTCCCTTAAAGCGATAAATTATTAACCGCTTCATTTCTCTCAATTTCCCTCCTGCTCCTCCTCGGAGGCTTTGGTCGGAACGAGCAGAAGATTAGGACTTTGGACTTCGGTGTAGCTGGAGGAGAAGATGGTCAAGGTACGTGTGGGATGATGACGACTTGGGGGGCGCCACCGTTGTTCGATGGGGTTAAGTTCAGTACTAATGGTTTTTGGTGAGTTGCAGCAGCGGTAGCGTTCTCTTCCTGGGGTTGGTGGTTTTGTGCGAAATCGAAAAGACAGTATAGTGTAATGGCTTTTATTATGCTGATAAAAAATGCAGAACGGACCAAACCAAACTCCCAGCAGTCCGAGTGAACGGAATGCGAGAGTAAATCTTTAGCTCAACCCGAAAAACCAACCACAAAGAGGGAGAGAGCGGGGGAGGAGTTTTTGGCTCAGTCGCACTCGTTTGAAGTAGTTTTAATCCTCCACTCGGCGATAGGATAGAAACCTCGAAGACTGTCTCCCAACTCGATACAAAGGGGTGCAGGCAGGAGAAGAGGTTCTGATCCTAAAGCAGTCTTCCTGAAGGTGAGAAAATGGCAACTCTTGACCGCAACGGAGCAAAACCCGTTCGCCGATTTTTTTTTTGTGTATTCTCGTATTCTCGAAATGGAATTTTGTACCTTTCTGAGCTAAACAACTTCTTCCGCTGAAGGTGGAATGAATTTTTCAAGTATTGTTACACTTACTATCCGGCGGTGTAAATCTCCAGTGTTCAGGGTTCGCTGAAAGCAATTATGGAAATGTTTTTTTGCTCTGTTCGTCGTTCTCGAGGCTTGAGGAGGGTTGGATTATGTTTCAATTAAACGCTACTGCAGGTCAGCCGAAAGTCTTAACAGGTTCCGACGAAAGTATAATCCACTGGAAAAAAGGCAATCGCTTACGAACGAATGAGATGAACAATTTTCAGAGAATAAATTGCCTCTGTTTCGATTCTTAATCAGAGAAAAATAAACACGGTTACGACAACGAAAATAGACAATTTTCATCACCAAGAAACAAGTATTTTAATTATAGTTTAGGTATTCAGAGGACCTGTATTGCAGTAAGTTTAATCCAACAAACACACGCTGACCCAGGCGGGTTTATTTTTGGAAATATTGAATCAAGCATCGATATCCCTATGTTATCAGTTCTGTTGCATCAGTAACGGTTGTCGTGTGCAATTTCGCAACATTTTATATTACCCACCAGAGGGGTGGCTTCCATCAAATGTCAGCAGGATGATTAGCTAACAACGAACACGGGGATCGGGATTAATTTATCGATGACAAAATGTTTTATAGCTCGCATCGAATCAATTACTCCAGAACCTGAGCTGTCACCAGTAACGAACCGGAAGGATGTGAGATGATCACGACCCCTTTTCTATCCTGTTGTGGGAGGCATTCAGCTATCGATCGCATCATGTTAATCTATGGCGATGGGTCACTCTTGACAGTGACATACAACAGTGCAGAATGTGATGGACTGGCAGACACGAGTGATAACCCTCTGCAGATAGTCTTTTAATCCATGTTCTCATAAGTTCTTTGGAGACTCGTAAGAGAGATGTACCATCCGCATGAAAGTTCTCAATCTGAAACGTATTGAAGTCTCGTTTCCCGGTTAGAATGTGTTAACAAACTGGAAAACTCAACTGAGTTGCAGAGCTGCTCAAAATGGATGATCAGAACGGCTCGTGAGTTAGCAACATTCACATATTAGGTGTACTGTTCGCTTACCCAAATAGAGTTATTAGTACGAGAGTTTGATAACTCGGGACAGAAAAACAAAAAGTTTCCTGGCTCCAGAGAGGATCGAACTCACGACCTTCGCGTTATTAGCACGACGCTCTAACCAACTGAGCTATGGAGCCGCTTGCGATGTTTGGCAGAATAATTTGAAAAAAAAACTCACATTCGAATCGATGGAACACATTAGAGCAGTTCCAAATGAAATCGTCCTAAAAATGCAGATTTTACAAACATGATCCCTCAGAAAGGGGGAGGACTATCGAAACGCCATTAAAACATTTATTGCCCCCTAAAACTTCCACTTGCCAAATGTGGTTCCATTTGCTTGATTAGTTCTCGTGTTTTGCAGAAAGGGTCTGGCTGAGTAAGGAAGTAAAAAGTTATTTAAAAAGTACGTTTTTTGACAAATATCCCATGGTGAACGTCATGGGGGTTCAAAAAAAATAGTTTTCTTATTTGGTATCCTATACAATATTTTCCATAGAGCGGGTGATTTGGTTTGGGGTCGCTTTTTACTTCCAGCCAGGCCCTTTGTGTTTAGGGAGAAGGTGGAGAAATGTTCACTTCACTTGCAAAATTTGAGTCCGTTTGCTTGATTAGTTTTCGAGTTATGAGGAAATTTGTGTTTCATTTGTATGGTAGCCCTTCTATTAGAGAGAGGGGATGAGTCTCGAACTAAGTCTAAGAACCTATCCCGGCTCCAAATACCCCTAACACGAATTTTCAATATTTTGTACCTGATGTCAGGTCCAATCTAGGCATAACATACAAAACTTCTATGTTTCGAAAATTCATAAAAAATCGATATTCCACAAAGTTCGTCAAAAGCCGTTTTACCATCTTGGACTCATTTTTTGAATTTTCTACATGATTTCTGTTTTACATGAAATTAAAAAAATTTTTTTTCAGATTTCTTGAAGTTTTTTTTGTAAATAAAAGAGAGTACTAACTTTTTTCTCAGTGTATATTTTTTTCACGTTTGAACATCAATGTTCTATAACTCTTTCTAAAACACTATTTCGGTACGACCGATAGTTTTTAAGATATAAATTATCAAAGATTTCTCTTACTAAAATCCATACGCCCTTTTCAAAAGTTACACTTGAGTCAAAAAATCCCAATTGCTGTGGAAAACTCATATTTCCTCCAACTCAGACAGAATACAAACTTTTATTCGAATCGAAAATACTCATGTTTTGTCATTTGTCTTTTTTATTTGGAATTGCTCATATTGGATATTGCAACGATATTGGATATTGCAACGCTGACATGCCGCTTGATATCAAATCAAAAAGTTGCATAGTAAAGCAATTCCAAGCAAAAGAAAACCGAAACAGAGCCGATTTTGATTCAACTTTGTACGTGTTTTTTTAAACTTTGACTTTATGCTAAATTTGAGTTGCAACTGATTTTTCAGAAGAACGTATTCATAATCATTGACCTTTTTTTTTAATGTGACACGAATGCATGCTATCGGATTTAAATATGATGTTGTTGGAAAATTTATTAACCAACTAGGAAAAATAAAATATACCGTTGAAAAATTCGCTCAAAAATATAAATGGAATTTAATAACTTGTGTGTCTCAAAATACCCCTTTTTGATGTTTTTATACAATTGCATTAGAGCACTGTTTGAATTTATGAAATTTTGATGTTTAGTGATACCGTGCCGGACGAAAATCAAAAAAATATAGATTTTTGAAAATGTATGATATTTTAATACTTTTCAAAACCGTAACTATCTAAGAAAAGTAATATAAAAATCGAATCAACATGCAATTCTACATGAAAACATATATAAAACGTTTTATTCTGAGAATAACCACCCTTGAAATAACAATTGGAAATGGTTTTTGTCAAATAAATAAAAGATGTCACCAGTGTTGTACACATTTAAATCTGTACCAGAGGGTTAAAAAATCTTACTCATCTGTACTTTTTGTCCAAAAATATGTACCATCGAAAATATTTGCTGTAGAGAAAAAAATAATTTATTTGTTGTAGTGAATAAAATATTTGTTGTAGAGAAAAAAATAATTACATTTACATTTGCAAGTCATTCGTGTGTTTGATACTTAGTTTTTTGACGTGGGACTACGTCTAACCGGAATATATGGAGGGTAAAATGAAAACCTAAACACAGAACATGCACGAAAAAATGAAAGATTTCGAATGCTTATAGCTCGAACATTTCGTACTGGATAGGAGAGATGTTTGCATCACTTGATAGGGAATATTTCTACGCATCTATCGCAACTAACAAAATGTTGTTTTTCATTAGATAAACAATTGAATAACTGTAAAATATTAGGCGTTATCTAAACGCCCTAACTGCATCGTTTTGATTGGCCCGATTTACGGTTTCCCTAACACAGCCATCGAAAACCAAGCAGCCTTGGGGAAATCGGCATTGCAAATACATGAAAGTAGGGGGACTTTTGTTCTCATCGAAAAATGTTCCCTAACACAGACTTTAAAACCAAGCAGCGAAATCGGCATTGCAAACACACGAAAGAGCCTAGAGGCGAGTGAACTGAAAAGTTTAAACCCTCTTAAAGCCAAAAAGAAGAAGAAGAACACACGAAAGTAGGGGGAGCTTTTGTTCCCACCGAAATGTGTTCCCTAATAGAGATTTCTAAACCAAGGTGCCTGGAGAAATCGGTATTTCAAATTCATGCAAGTCGGGGGTATTTTTGTTGCGACTGGAATGTGTTTTCCTAACACAGACTTCAAATCCATGGAGCGTGGGGAAATCAGCATTGCGAATTCATACAAATCGGGGGTATTTTTGTTCCGATTGAAATGTGTTTCCCTAACACAGACTTCAAAACCGAGGTTTCTGGGGAAATCGGCTCTGCAAATAAATGCAAACTGCGAGTACTTTTGTCCGACGCCAATCCTTTCAGACGATCCTTGTAAGGAATTTCGTCCTTATGAAACTGATCAATCATTGCATTGTAAATGCTTTCATAATCAGCATAACCAAACGATACTGCGGCGTAAAAGTCGTCATGTACCTCAATGTTGATTTGTTCAAATGTAAGAAATTTCACAAATGGAAAAAATCTGTACCAATCTGTACTTTTTGACGAAAATCTGTACTCCGCACCGTACAGAATCTGTACCAAAAATAACGAAAAAATCTATACCATTCCAGATAAATCTGTAAGGGAAGTGGGGGTAAAACGGATATGTTAAGAAGAACTTCAATTATATCTTTGGAATCTCATGTTTCCCAAAACTTTTATGCAGTTTCTTGCAATTCCATATACTGTTTTTCTACCTAATTGGTCAAATATTTTCCAAAAAAAAAATTTTTTTCAATGTTTTTTACTGAATTAAAACAGACCGAAAAGTACAACATTTTTTTCGATGCAGATATAATGGACATGTAGTGAGGAGAATATGGACAGATTTGTAATATATGAAGCGTAGAGGTTTATTTATCGCGAGAGGAATAATTTTATTCAACCAAGGTCTGAACTCATCACGAATGTCCGTTAAATGATGAAAAAAAAATCGAATTAATCTACCTAGAAGTTATATCGTGCTTCTCAGCAGTATAAGCGGACAGACCCTCAACTATTTTGCTTTTGGGTCCAGTCAGCTTCTGAACAGTTTACATTATGCTATTTGATTTCCATTTATAGACGCAGAGCATTCCTTAGGAATAGATCAAAGAGACTTTTCACAGTCCATCTCACTCCCACTGGCAACTGTCCGTTTTACCCCACCAGTACAATTATTTCAAAAATTAAAATTTCCCACTCAAAAATGAATTTACTTTTCCGTGCATACCTAATATTGCTTCTCTGTTAACTCACAAACCGAAATATAACCATCAGCGAATTGAATTTTGATATTAAACCACTCAAAATACTTAATTTTGACTCCACACGCGGAATCATGTGTGATTTTCGGTTTTTGTTTCCCTGTTCCACTTTTGATTAGTATTCATTGCCATAGGGTGGCCTAAATATTATAGAATACCGTGTAGAAGGTGTTCTCATTAACAGAAATCTGAAATTCAAAATGTAACTATACAAATCAACCACCTGTCCATATTATCCCTACTGTCGACATTACCCGCGGTTCCCCTACGTGTGGCAACACTGGTTGTCACATAGTTTTTCAGTATGCCCTACTAAAAATTTTCATTAATCGAGTGAAAATAAACTGATTAGAACAAATTCAGTGTTTCGCGCCTTTCGATTTCTAGGCAAAATTTTGTACCTTGGATTCCTATATTTTTTTTCTAAAAATAACAATCCCATTGACCCCGACGTGATTTGAACACGCAACCTTCTGATCTGGAGTCAGACGCGCTACCGTTGCGCCACGGAGTCATATGTTAAGTTATAAAGTGAAGAAAGATGTTTTGTTAGTTTGTACTAATTGTCTCAATATTTGCTTCAATTACACTAATCGGCTCAAAATAGTTCAAACATATGAGTTCCGATTAGTGTGTAAACGCACATTTTTTTCGAATTGTTCCCCTATTTGAAGAAATCACTATAGCTCGAAAGTCAGATGAAGTTCTGACTTAGCTCTGAACAGACCTTCGATAGCTCAGTTGGTAGAGCGGTGGACTGTAGAGAGAAAAACAAACATTAGCGCACAGAAATCCATAGGTCGCTGGTTCAAATCCGGCTCGAAGGATTTTTTTTAACTCAGTCTTTTTACTTACGCGGACCAAAGGGGTATTATCTAATGCGCGGGATTTCCAGGGTAACATAGTTTCTGAATGAAGGGAGAATAGTGAGAAAAAATTAAATTTACAATTCAAAGAAAAAGTAAGCATATTACGATCTTGACGATCAATACTAATGGGGAAATCAGGATAAAACTGACACCTCTTGATTTTAACAGTTGAATGCTATTTTTGGGTAAATTTTCCGATGCCCTTTGTACAGACATGTAATTTCATACGCTTCCCTTACGACTGCTGATGTCAAATGACAATTTAACGTGTTGAAAAATGCTCTATTCAAACGTACGGACTATAAAAAATATGACTAAAATTTAGCTTTTAGTCATTATATGTATTAATACTATGTTTACTTATGTATGAGAAGCATCGCGGAAATAAACTATCCCTTATTTATTTAGTATTCCTTTGTGTTTTAATTTTCTAAAATATTGTATCCAAACGGTCTTTCTCAAGACTAAAGTACCAAATTTATCCAATTCCGGAGCTATCCATATCGAGGTCTCCTTCAGCCGAAGGATCCGCCATTTCCAACAATGCTCAGATCCAACGTAAGCTTGAGTGTGAACAAGTTCGAGCAAGATAATGTGTTTGGGTGCACAAGTCCTTCAGGCACGTTTTGACTTGTGCTCTATTCGAAACATATACGCGCTTGAACAGATGGAAGTTAAGATCAAATTCAAGTCCAAACATTCTCCTAATATTTTACTGTATAACAAACTTGCTTTTGGGTTGCAAGTTTTGAAAAAAAAAAACATTCGTAGGCATTTTATCTTTCGAATGAAATGATTACCATACCACTTCATTCAGCCGTCAAAGAATTATTAAGGCTCAAAACCTTGCATCTTCGACGTAACCACTTGTTTTTGAAACTTTGAATTTACACCCCGGTACAGAAATTAAGGACGTCGCACAGTGGTCCCTAAGAAAATTTAGGCGGCCAAAACTCAGATTTTTGAACTAAAAATACAATTTTTGGTAGACTGGGGTTTTCGGATACGCTGAGTTCATTTTTCAACTCTGTTTCACCAAAAAACCAAAAAGGGGGAGGGGCAATGTAGCAAAGTTCAAAATTTACATTTTTTTACATTCTTCGTAATTTTTTTTCACTACTCGGTGCCGCAATCCCTAAAAAACATAAAAATTATTGTAATCTATAAAATATTTTTAAAGCATCATTTATAATACGAAAATACTACAATTACCAGTTTCTGAAGGAATTACAAGTTCTAATATCAGCCATGTATCTTCTTTATTTGTAAATCGGTTCACCATATTGTTTGCATAGCCCTATTTCTCTACTTATTTACTAACAATCACTGTTTCAGGTCAATCACTGAGAGCAACTACGAAATGTACAGTCTACCTAAGCCCAAGCTCAAGCTAATAAATAATAAACTGAGCTAAATTGCGTAGCTAAATAAAGTGAACTGAAGTAAAGTGATTTGAAAAGAATTGCTTAGTTATCCACGAGCGTGGCGTAGCTCATTTCTGCTGTTCATGAAAGAGTAACAGAGTAAATACCAAAACATGTTTTAATATTTTTCTATGCTATTTTTCCAAGCTACTTAAATTACTACTTGTTACCGAAAAGTTATAAATGATTGGTTTTCTGTGCTTTCATTTTTATGGCGCTGTTACACAAGGATTTTACAAAGAGGATTGAGGATACCCTAAATTTACAAATTCCTTAATGAAAGAAGCCAATATGACGATGCAGGAAGAGTTGATTACCTTCTGCACAGATGAGCCAACTTAGCCAATACTATCAGAAGCTCTGGTTGCAACGCAACATTGGAACACTCGTCACAATTTCACACGCAATTTTTGGCTCATTTTCGAAAAAATATCGCGAAAAAAAACTGCGTAAAAATCCAGTGCACACTGAAGTCGCTTTTTTCGCTTTATTTGTTTACGCGGTTTTAGAAATTTACGTGGTTTTTTTACGCGGATTTCGAAATTTACGCGGCACGCATTAACCGCGTTAAAAATTTAATGTGCTAATTGATGTGACTTTTCACGAAATCAGTTTGTATTATAATACTGATTATGTAGTAGCTGAGAAATAAAAAGAGAAACAGATAACATGCAAAAATGCAAAACATCCATTTAATGAAATGTTAGAATGTGGGTTGCATTTTAAACAAATAATTCACTGTTTGTTGGATTTTAAACGGATTTTGAAATTTACTCGGTTTATTTTTACGCGGATTTTAGGATTCATGCGGTTTTTTTACGGGAATTTTGTAATTTAGGCGGTTTATTTTACGCGAATTTTGAAACTTTTTTTTACGATTTTCTTTTACGCGGTTTTTGTTTACGCGGCACGTATCCCCCACGTAAAAAGCGACTCCAGTGTATTGCGGAACATTGCTGAAAAATATATTATCGATTCTCCATCTTCATTGCTTGTCGAAAAAGGTAAAATATTCGAAAAACAAAAAAAAAAGTTTGAAAATCAACGAACGTGGAGATTTAAGTCCAGTATGTGATCGAGTCAAAAAAAATTTTTTTCTTCGTTTTTTATTCATATATGTTTTGTTTATTGAATATAAAAGAATTTAATTTTTGATTCATCCCCTTAAAGTCATATAACACCTTTCTCACATGAAAAAAAAATTATCCAGAATCTCTCAGGGGGTGATAGACGATCATATTTGACGAAAAAATTTTAACAACGACAGAGTAATAGAACTTTTTCTCTGTTTCGGACTCTGTTGCCCCAAACTGGCCCTACATAAAAAACTACACTACGGAAGACAATTCTGGGATTCATGCGATTTTTTTACGCGGATTTTGGAATTTACGCGATTTTCTTTTACGCGGCACGTATCCCTCGCGTAAAAAGCGACTCCAGTGTATTGTGGAACATCGCTGAAAAATATATTATCGATTCTCCATCTTCATAGCTTGTCGAAAAAGGCAAAATTTTAAAAAAAAACAACAAAAAAAAGTTTGATAAACAACGAACGTGGAGATTTAAGTCCTGTGTGTAATCGAGTCAAAACTTTTTTTTTCTTCGTTTTTTATTCATATATGTTTCGTTATTGAATATAAAAAATAAGAATTTGATTTTTGATTCATCTCCTTAAAGTCATAAAACACCTTTCTCACATGAAAAAAAAATTATCCAGAATCTCTCAGGGGGTGATAGACGATCATATTTGACGAAAAAAATCCTTTTACGCATATGTACGAATTTTCACAACGACAGATTTATTAAACTTTGCCTCTGTTTCAGACTCTGTTGGCCCAATAAAAAAACATAAAAAAAAGTACGCTACGGAAGACAATTCTGTTGCTTCTATTTGAAAGATGAGAAAATTTAGTACGGGATATAGGTGTGGAACATCTAAATTAGTGGATTTAAGTAACATTTCGGAAGTGAAAACTTGAAAGTTTGTAATTTTTTAATGTGTAATTATGAACTTTATTCTGAAAATTCATATTAAACTTGATTGATTCTATCAATTAAATTAAAGATCTCTAACCGCTCTACAATTTGTTCTGACACCAAACTTCTATCTTTCTTAATTTCGCTGCAATATCAATACAAAAAAATCCTGGTGAAAATTCAAGCAAAATCTTCAAAAATCATGTTTTTTTTCTCACTGTACATATAATAGCCACTTAAATTTCACTTTAACGTTGAAAGGTTACGTTTTTGCTGGAAATAAGTCATATTCGAAATATATATTTTTTTCCAAACTGTATATAATCGAGTCCAAAATTGTATATAATCGAATCATATATAATCGAGCCTGTATATTACCGAGTCTGACCTGTTTTGGTAGAAAATCACTAAGTTCGTCTAACACACTGAATTTTTCATGTTTTTTCTCTTCCTTTTCGATTTTTTATACCTATTTTTTTATGATAATTACATTTTATATCCACCAAATTTAATGTCAATTTATTGTGTAGAATTTCGATGAGGAATAATGTCAAGTCACCTAAACAGCCCCAATTTTTTTAAATGTTAAGTATTTCGAATGATTGAGAAGTTTGGCTATAGGGGACTGATATATCACTTCATTCTGGAAAAGGGGTCTTTTGACCAAAATAGTGTGTACCAATCAGTGGCAGCGACCTTTTCGAATTTATGTTGTTCATAATGTAGTGTACTTTAGCGGCGACAAATTGAATTTTTCAAGATCATGATATACGCAGTTTTATAATGGCAGTAGAATTAAAGGTATATTACAAATTTCAGATCAATCAGTGATCAGGAACGGGGTCGAATTTCAATCAATGTGGGACGATCCCACAACCACTCAAACATACATACAAACATGGCAAGCTGAATGAAGCTATTTAAAACGTAATTAGTTATTTGGGAACTGCGGCCATCTTGGATTTGGATCATTTTGTGGTGGCGGCCATTTTGGATTCGCCTTTTTCATAAATAACTGTGTTCTACTAGTCGATCCTTTTCATTTGATATACATATTGATGGGGTTTTGGGAAAACCCATATTGATGGGATTTTGAGAAAATATGTACATAATCTGCCATTTTGTACCGGCCGCCATCTTGGATTTTCAATATCATGGAATAAGCAGTTTTATAATAACACCAGAGATAAAGATATGTTCCAAATTTCAGATCAAACGGTCAACAGGAAGGTGGTTAACCCTTTCACGTACAACATCGAGTCTCACTCGATTTGAAATGATTGTGCCAAAACGTACAACATCGAGTCTCTCTCGTGGTGCGCTTGCAACGCAGGAGGCACAGAGACGCTCAGCAGAGAAGTGAAATTACTCGATGCGTGATCCATCAGAGCGTTTGCATTTGGTTCGCTCTTTCGAAAATTAAATCGTACGGGAAGGACTTAAATTTCTATTAATGTGGTACAGCGCTACAGACAAAGTTACAAAGTCACATACAAACGGGCCCAAGTTAGATAAAACCGTTTAATAAATAAGTGCAAATCATAATTATATTACGTTTACCGAGAGAATTTTTTTTGTGATTCGATTATCCGGAGGATTCGATTATCCGGAGTGAAAAAAATCAATTCTCCGGATAATCGAGTCCGACCTGTATATAAAAATCTTTTTAGAAAGACATTTCTGATGGCATAAGATTCACAAAAAAGCAAAAATTAAAAATTCGATGTTTTCGACCTTCCAGACCGGGCCTCCCTTAAACCAAGTTTTGAATTTAACGAAAAATAGTGGATTTCTTTTTCCCTAACCTACACACAACTTGATTCGTCACACCAAACTAGAACATTATATTCAAAAATACATATAAAACATATCCTTCTTAAGAATAACTACTAAAAACATTTGATTTAAGCTGGGATCAAATCTTCTCATGTTTCAGTCCTTTCGAGCCGGCAACCCTATCGGGAGACGGCGAGAGTGAAAGCTTTCTGCAAACAAAAACATCAGAGATCACGACAGCAAGCTGGGCTGAGCGCCGCTGCTGGAGGAAAAACAACTTTGGCTGGTCGGGCAGCTTCAAAGAACAGGTAAATCCTGAAAGGAAAATCAGCACTGAACACTCTCACACATACCCGCGTATATCCACACAAAAGCAAGGAAGGCAAACGGCAAAATATGCACACTAACACGACTTCAGAGGCTTTATTCGGGCTGAATTTGGCCCAAAGTTGCCATCAGAATTCCCCGCGAATTACTGAAATGGTTACGATAATGAGCATATATCGGAAATTATTTATTCCCGTGACAAAATAATCGCTGAAAAGAAAAGCACCTACCAATACAAGCCGTGCCACTGGCGATAATAAAAACGGCGGCTGGCTGTTGCTTTTGCTCACGCGGAGAGCTTTCGCCTCTTGTTGCTTCACAGAGAATAGGTTCACGCAAACCAGCGCACCGAAACGGAACACAGGCCCCAATAGCAAAAGCAGCTCTAATAGTGGTAGCTCGGGAGGAATTTTCCCTAGGCAGAGAAACTGGAAATTTTTCACTTGTTTCCTACTTGTCAGTGGTAACTAAATTTCAAACTTCACTGCCACTAACGAGAACACGTGCGTTTTATCTACTCCGAGGGCAAAAGTTAGACCGCAAACGTCACTACCAGCGGCTGGAGAACTGTCAAACAAGTGGGTAATAGTTCTGCAGCAGTAGATTTGCACTCGTGCTTTTTTCCAGTGGGAAGACGCGCAAGGGTTGAGGGGTTGATGGGGGGTCGGTTGGTCGGGAAAATCGTCGCCGCTTGTTGCTTGTGTCAAAATTTCTTCCTTGAGCTGCTCTCTAGCACCAATACAACAGAGTCACACAATCACATATGCTACTAACACACGGCGGTGGCGTGCTGTGTTTCGCGCAGAAAGATTTTCCACTTGCTGATGTTGTTTTTGTTGTTGCTTTATCCTCTAAAACGAATGGCAACCGCGAATAGCACAAGTGCCACTGTCAATGATAATGTTTTCAGGTTGAACAAGCACTTGGCGGTTAAATTGATTGAAATAATTACACCTGGATTTGCTTGAAACGCTCTGCTCTTGGTGACGATTCACTGTTTGTTTTTGTTTACAAGTATGTCAGCAATATGGCGTTAAGATGTAGAGAATCCTGTTGGGAGAGAAAGCCCCTCGCACAGTGCCGTCCTGTTGAAGAACGGCAAAACGACACTCACACCAATGAATTGGCACCCTTCCGACCGCGGTCTCACACACACACACACACACACAAAACGGAGGCAGCAATAGGGGGTGAAATTTCCACCCTCCTTGATAATGAGGCGCTGCTGCTGCTTGTACACTTTTGATATGTGATTTGTTGAGGTCTGTTTTTCCTGCCGAGTTATTTTTAACCTTCACTGGAAAAAGAACGCGAGCTGCGAGTGGGGGCTTTCAAGTTCCACAAGGCGCCAATATTTTCACACTCTCTTCTGCACACAATTGATTGTTGTTTGATGGTTTTTCTGGCACGAGAATCTTCACAGATTCCCCTGGAATCGAGGAAAAACACGTGAACGATCTCAGCTTCGACTAAACTACGACTCGATTGGGACGATATACAGGAGACGCTCACGATTCACGAAATCCAGGTTTTTACTACCCAACAAACGCGTTTAAAATCATCGAAAACACGGTAGACGAATTAGGTTTGCTACGATTTTGCTGGATTCAAGGGTTTTTTGACAGACAGTCTCACGGTTCTTGGTTGTGTAGCGCTCTCTCTCTCTCACAAACACGAGGAAATATTCACGGTACACCTACACAGTCACTCGCTCGCTCGCCCGCGCTCCTAGCGCATGTTACAATGGATACAAAATGTTGTTGTTTTGATCACGTTGCCTTCTGTATTTAGTGTCAGAGACTCGAAATAAACGAAAACCTATTGCCGATGATGAATAACATCAGGGTAGGAGTGATTGAAAGCCTGATCATTATTTCATACGATAATATATCTGAAATATTGGTGACATGGTGATTCTAATTTCCTCCCCCCATTCGATGATGTCATCCAGTTTACCGAAATATATCGTGCTGAGTCGAGCAGTGGCGCGGACAGCGAGACTCTGCCGCGACTGTGTCTCGGCTTACAACAAAAATATATGTGCTCGAATCGTTTTTCTTTAACCTACAAAAAACCCCTGGCGGAGAGTAGAGTCGAAAAATGATGCAAAGAAAGTGATTCGAAGGGACACGGCATCGGTGCATTTCGCGTCGAATGGGGACGGACGATTTTTTGTTATAGATTCGCCAAAGTATGCATTTTTCGGATTCTTAATAAAATATGTAAAAAAAAACTTTTTATGTAACTAAAATGAAATAAAATCGCGGGGCAACCATTAAATGCGGATAATGGAAATCCAACGCGCCCCACGATTTTATTTTAGTCTCATTGATATCCTTGATTAATGAAAGAAGTGGTATGATAACTGTTAGCTGATACTTGCCTAATTATTTTCTAGCTTTTAGTACAATACCTGTATTATTATTATTATGTTCAATCACAAAGAAACTGTTTAACTCGAAAAGTTTTTTTTACATACAGTGACTCAAATCCGTAATCGTACTCCACCATGCAGATCTCTTTTCTCTTTTTTTGAAAGTCGAAAACGAGCTTTCGGAACATTCTATTTAGATAAAGTCATAGTGTTAAAAGGTTTGCTATCTGTTTTCAGAATAATGGTTTTTATTTCTCTACAAATGGCGAATGTATGTGCTAATGTATGAAAATCGACTCAAACTCATAATCGTACGCTGGTTGAAAACTCTACTCGATTTCGAAGGCGCTGGTCAATTTTCGAATTCCATCATTAGTATGTTATCCCTTGTTCATTGCAACTATCTTTAGCTGTCTATGGCCTTATCTATGATTTTTTGGTATATTCGGAAGGAGTATTTATCAATTTTTTCATCAAATGGTTTTTAAAACCGTTATTTTTAGAAATTTAATGGTTTCTAAATTTCCTACACAGATAACTTCTCCAGTTTTTTTTTACTGGGATTGATGTCGGAAGATTGTGGAGGAATATCAATTACTTTGGAGCAATTGTAATGTAACCATTTACGAACTTTATATGTCTTGAGCTCTGGGTCATTGTCTTGGCAAAACTTGAATCGTCAGGATGTTCAAGTAAACATTCTGATCCATTACACCATCGAGAAAAACCAAATTGAGCAAACAAAAAAATTGTAATGTGCCTAGGAAGGGCAACTTGAAGCCCAAGCACAGACAAACCGTTTCTTAGTAAAAAGAAATCAGCAACTCCAATTTGATTATTCCAAACAGCATGAAACACATCAATGTCTTACTGGTAAGATGTTATTTCCATAGATGGGTCCTAATTTGATATTTTTGGCTCCGATTGTTATCGTTTCGTATGGAGGAAGCCTACGACGAATTAAATGTAACAAAAATCTGAGAGCAACGTTTAAACATGATGATGGGGGAGGGATGGTATGAGGGTGCATGTATGAGCAATTTGCTTTTCATCGATGGTGTATTGGATCAAAGTGTTTACTTGAACATCCTGATGGAAAATATGGAGCAAAGTGTCAACAAAATGGGATGGAATCGAGGTTTTAAGTTTTTCCAAGACAATAGGCCGTATGAATAAAAACAAAATTCACCTTTACTTTACTTCATTCGAGCAGTCGAGCAGTGAGATTAAGTTTTTACTACGTTTGGTATGAATAAAAGAAATAACAAAGTATTTACTTTTCGAAAATGGATGTTTAGCTGATTTCGTATGAATAAAACAGCATTCATCAAGTATTTACTTCGTTATTATCAAGTATGCTCATGAGCATACTTTGGATCTGAAAACACTATCATTCGTTTTGATGTCATATCCGATTTATGTTTAATGCTGCTATCTTGCGCTTGAAGTTAAAAAAGTTAACGATCCGCATTGATGGCATTGAGCTTCGTTCACTAGTTCAGGGGAGCGTAAAAAAATTGATTGATTTTCAGGCGGAATGAACACGTTTTTAAAATTTAAATTATGAATGAAAAATAACCTTTCCGTACCAATTTGGCATTCTGTTCAAATGGAAAACACTTTTGTTTACAGGTGGTGAAAAAATCTTGTACGATATTGTTTTTGAAGACAACTTTATATTATAATGAAAAGTTTCAGTAATGATGTTGGAAATGTATAGACAAAGGGTTAAATAAAAGTCGGAAGAAAGTGTTTTAAGTGATTAAATAACATGATGCGAACATTTTCATTCAAATTTGAACATTTGAAAACTGGCTTCGTGTCTTCTAATATGATAGGTATCACACAAACGAGATAGGGACCCAAACTATGGTCCCTAATTGAAAGTCACCACCAGACGTCGACACTATTCCTTTCTCATCGCGAATTCACGCTTTGTCCAAAAAAACGTTTTGAAACGAAACCTAAACAATCAGTTGATAAATGTTTGACAAAGTAAAAACTATGTTCGAATTCGAAAATCAAATTAGTAAAGTAAACTTTTATTCATACGGATTCAAGTAAATACTAGGAAAGTTTATTTTACTTGGAAACGGGCAGAATAACTAAATACTTTGTTTTATTCATACGACCTAATGACCCTTGAGCTCAAGCCATATAAAGCTCGTACATAGTTACATTACAATTGCTCAAAAGTTATTATTATTCCTCCACAATCGTCGGACATCAATCCCAGTAAAAAACTGAGGAAGTTATCTGTGTAGGAAGGTAGCCGTGATCCTGATCTTCTGCTTCATCTATACCTGTTCCTCAGAAACGCCGATGTCAACGTTTAATGATGTTTCCTACTACTGTGTCCCTGTTTCATATCCCTTCTATCCGATCTATAAACTTTTACTTAGTCGCGGCAATACATACACACACTCTTTACAGATACACGGGCCAAAGGTTGTGCAGTCCACTGATGATTTAACAAGAGCCAAAGATTGTACCGCTCATGACAACTCTACACGAGCTGATGATTGCGCCGGCTAGTGTCCATTCTATCCTGGATTCCTCGAGTCGAGAAGACGCACCACGCTAGATATGGGGTACATACTAGGGGGGCGTTGCTGATTAATGGTCAGCTGCATCCCAATAGGAAGTATCCCGTGTCGGGTACACGTACAGAGCATTGGAGGCAGCAACATCCCAATTATGAGAACACTTGTAATACTAACCTCGAGCCGACCGCGAGTAATCGGTTACATATTACTAACATAGATAATAAGAAAAACTGTCAAAATATTGAACTCCGGCCCCGTCAGGCTAACGCCATATGAGCCTTGATAAAAATATATATTTTGGAAAAAAAAAAATCTGTGTAGGAAATTTAAAAAGCATTAAATTTCTAAAAATAACGATTTTAAAAACCACTTGATGAAAAAATTGTTAAATACTCCTTCCGAATATACCAAAAAAATCATAGATAAGGCCATAGAAAGCTAAAGATAGTTGCAATGAACAAGGGATACCATACTAATGATGGAATTCGAAAATTGACCAACGCCTTCGAAATCGAGTAGAGTTTTCAACCAGCGTACGATTATGACTTTTAGTCAATTTTCATACATTAGCACATATATTCGCCATTTGTAGAGAAATAAAAACCATTATTCTGAAAACAGATAGCAAACCTTTTAACTTTCATATGACACTATGACTTTATCTAAATAGAATATTCCGAAAACTCGTTTTCGACTTTCAAAAGAAGGGAAAAGAGATCTGCATGGTGGAGTACGATTACGGATTTGAGTCACTGTATTTTATTTTCTAGTTTTTAGTACATAATTTGTATCACTAGCATATTTCTCTACAATAAAACCATTCAACTTTTTTTTTTAAATTTTTTTATTTATTACCTAATTTTCCTCGGAATATTTTTATGATGTACTGTATTCTATTAGTTAAATCGTTTCATTTAATAATGACATTGAGGGGATTGCAAAAATACCTGGTACCTACCCCACAGACATTCTAATATACATACAAACAGGTGAAGCTGAATGAAGCCATTTAAAAAAGTAATGGATTATTTAGGGACTGCGGCCATCTTGGATTTGGATTTTTCATGATCTACTATGTTCTAATAGCATTTCCATTTGATACCCATATGGATGGGGTATTGAAAAAAAATATTCACCGTTTTGTAGTGGTGGTTATTTTGGATTTGAATTTTTTAGAAAAAACTATGTTCTACTAGTCAAGCCCTTTTATTTGATACCCATATTGATGGGGTTTTGAGAAAATATGTACTCCACCATTTTGTGGTGGCGGCCATTTTGGATTTGCATTCCTCATGAATAACTGTGTTCTACTAGTCAAGCCCTTTCATTTGACACCCATGTGATGGGGTTTTGGGAAACCCCATACTGATAGGGTTTTGAGAAAATATGTAATCCGCCATTTTGAAGTGGCCGCCATCTTGCATTTTCAAGATAATGAAATACGCAGTTTTACAGTGACTGCAGAGATAAAAGTGTGTTCCAAATTTCAGATCAATCAGTCAACAGAAAGGGGATCAAATTTATATTAATGAGGGACAGCGCTACAAACATGTTACAGAGCAAGCTAAATAAAACACCGTTAAAAAACAGACTTTTGTGGCTCCAGAGAGGATCGAACTCACGACCTTCGCGTTATTAGCACGACGCTCTAACCAACTGAGCTATGGAGCCGATTGAAATGGATATAATTACCCAAAGGTGAGGCTCCAAAGTTTACCTGTTTTGCAAAACTTTATTTAATACTAGCTGATCCGGCAAACTTCGTCCCGCCCAAAATTATTTTTTGTTATCAATACCTTCAAACATTCACGTTTTCTTAATATAAGCAAGTTCATGGGTCGAATCGCAGAACTGTTCATTGATTGATCTTCTATTCGACCCCGTTGAATTTACCTTTCTCTATAAAATTCCTAGTATTTCTAACAAAACTCATCATTATAATATCAGATTATTTTCAGACACAATTCTCGTTCAAGATTTTTCAACCACTTGTAAATAACATGTTTCTTTCCAATTTCGAACAAAGATCAATTTCGCTAGCGCAAACATCAAATGGACTAACAGCACTTGTCCTGTAATTATAGAACATATGGGAATTTAATTTACCGAATTTTCCCTTTTTCCTTCAGAGTTTTCTGAAAATTTTCAATTGTCATGTTTGGTTGGAATATTTTTGGTTGAAATATATGTAATATTTTTATGAGACCCCCTTTCTTCAATCCAGAGAAGGGAGGGGTGTCATACCATTATAGAAACATTTCTCATAACCAAAAACCCTCACATCCCAAATTTAGCTTGATTAGCTCTCGAGTTATGCAGAAGTTTTTATTTCGTTTGTATGGCAGCCCCCCCTTAATGAGGGAGTGGAGAGTCTTACTATCATAGAAACATTTATTGCACCCTAAAACCTCAATATGCCCAATCTGGTTTCATTTGCATGATTAATTCTCGAGTAATGCAGAAATTTGTGTTTCATTTGTATGGCAGCCCCCCATTAATGAGGGAGTGGAGAGAGTATTTTCCGAGTCCATAAGAAACAGACAGACAGACAGAAATCCATTTTTATATATATGGATAGATACTTAATATAATACTCAAGAAAATTCAAGCAAAACAATTACAATCAAAGACATTGGTCCATAACGATAGAACCGCACATGTTTTTCAGTTTCTAGATATATTTAACTGACATTCTTCCTTCAGAATGGAAGTAAGGCCGTGGCCCGAGAGACGAACCAACCAAAAAGTTGAAATTCAAGTTGAGAGTTTACTTAAGCGCGAAACATTCGAATAACAAAAACGCTATTGTTTCAGAGCCAGATGGAAAACTATCTAGATGAAAAAATATCCCATCTTTACAAAATGAACATTAATTTCACATGAAGTTCAAAATCAGTTAAAAAATTGACGATCAATATGATTCTTTAACATTAGTATGTGTAGCTATTATCGTGTGAATTCCGGCTCCATACTACTACACATGGTATAGGAGCGTCTCAAGAGGAAGAGTCTGATGATTTTGATTATTCATGAAATAAATAACTTCGTTGCAGTTTGTTGCTACTGGGTTTAAATACAAATGTTTTTCACTTCATTGTGAGATGGTTAAAATATCCATCGGGAAAATCGGAAAGAGAGGAGGAATGAAAGGAAGGAAAGAAATAAGAAAGAGAAAATTATAAAAAGAAATGAGAAACAGAAGATGATGAGTTACCCTAAACTTTTTATATTTCTGTTAAGGCAGTATTCTAGTCTAGAAAACTCATTTTTTCCAATCAATTTTTTTCCTTCATATTTCTGTAGTTTATGCATTCAAGAATATATCCTAGAAAGGATTTTTCGAATATCTCATTATTTACCGAGTTATAGTGTTTTTAGTGATGCGGTATCTAATATAGTACGGCCATAACAATGAACTTCGAGCGCGTTTTTCTCGAAACTACACCCAAAATTGATTTTTAGCTCATGTTTTCTCATCCCGATTTAAATGGGACATAACATAACAGAAAATGTCATGACTCACAAATACTGGTAAGCATTTCTATAATATACATGGTACAGCAATATAAGATTAATACGAGCGAGCAAAACAAAAGACAAATAAGCTTTCTGCATACCTTGTCACATTCACGGCCCAGACCGAGATACATATTGTTCTCCTTCATGCCCTTTTTTTTACTCTTAGAAAACACTTTCCAACTTCATTATAAAATCAGGTGCAATATTATCACGTATTTGCTGAGCAACTGCTGAAGCATTACTAGCCATGTGGATAGCGTGGTCGTATAAAATAGCTTTGCATTCCAGCCGGCCTTGGTTCGATCCCCATTGACGTCGTATGGACTTTTTTTCGGCACAATCTCAAATGAAATGAGAAAAAAAAGTCACAGAAGGTTGTGTCCGAGGCACGACCGCATAGTTGACGTAGGATTACGTTAGGCTATCTGTCGCATGCTGATTTTGGATGTTTGAAAAAATATATTGTTAAACTCTTTGATAATGATCTGATGGCCCTGAAAAGGGCCGTTTGGTTTGGTTGTTGGGTATTTTTTGTTCATTTCACCAGTGTTACAATCGAGCTTTCGGTATCAGTGATAGAAAGTTTTTTCAGCTCCAAGGCACGTTTACGAGATTGGCGCTCATATTGCGTGAACATATATTCCGACATATTTACTCGCGTAAAAATTTATGAAGCAACAAAAACAACAATTCACTTCTGTTGTTTTTTTGGCAGCGGTAGCTTTTTCGGAGCCGCTGCTGCTCATTTGTGTTTTTATTTTAGTGGTTTTCGTTGACACCATCACGTCGAGCTAAACGGCGAATAGCGAGTTTGATACACTGGATATTGTCATGTTGAATCTTGCGATACGCACCGATCCTCCTTTGCCTTCTTTGCCGCATGAAGTCATGTTGGTTGATGTTGATCTGATGTGACCACACTTAAAACACTAAAAACATATATGTTTACCGATCTGAGCGTCGATCAAAATGAGAAATCTGACTGAGCAGCAGCATCAGCAGAAAGAGAGAACATGCCTGAAACTTTCTGCTCCTGATGTTTGCTGTTGCCATCAGTACTGGACCGATGCGGGACACAGCTCGATTGTTGATGTTAGGCCTCGATGTTTACCGCCGCTGCTGCTGCTACTGCCACTTAAGTTCGAGACACAGCTCAATTGTTGGCCGCTCAGATTCGATGCTCGTCTTGAAGTTCACTGCTGCACTTTCACGATTCCAAGAAGCGTGTGCTCGCACTTCTGATGGAGAGAGCGTGCCCGAAATGCTCCGCTCGCGATGCTTGCTGCTGCCACTAGTAGAGTAGTAGTAGTTTGCCTCTGCTTATACTGCCATAGAAGCTTGATGTGAGGCACAGCTAGCCTATTGACCACACAGCTTCGATGCTCGTCTATATATTAGCCGCGTCCACTGCTGCTGCTCTCCACTGTTGTCCGTTCCACGTCCGTTGTAAAAATGAATAAAATCCACGAACGCTCCTTCCTTTTATATCATTTAGTATGTGTGAAGTAGGCGCTTCCTACTTGATTGTCAAGCAGCTTGCCGGTGAACGAACGAATCAGGCGCGAAAAAGAAATGACGTCAATTTCGATCAATCAGGCCTAGGTATCTTCTGTTTGGATAGTGGTTGAGATTTTTTAATTGTTCGATTGTTAGTTACATGATATATATTATTTTATTCAACGTGAAAAATTATTATGGAGTGCCGACAACGTATGATGCAAACATCTCATCAATCCATCATGAAATGAATGAGCAATAAGCGTTTGAAATTGGACGGGTCGCTCATTTATTTTCTAACCGGGAAGCAGTTGACATACTACGCTGCGCTTTTATGTACATGAAAAACCACTTTTAACATGCGGGGGAAAAATCTTATATGAAAATGTCAAAGATGTCAATGTTGCCAAGCGTAGTTATGGATGGTTAACCCTTCCGTTACGAGCGTCGTCTATAGACGACATTCGCGCGACGAGCTGTGTGTACGAGCGTCGTCTTTAGACGACATGAAATTCATACTGCTCTTCGATCACACCAGCGCGATGTGCATACTTTTCGGCGCAGTGCTCCGTACAGGGGTAGCACTTCGGCGGAGCACACTGCCGTAATGAAAGGGTTAAACCGACGCCGAACCGATTAGCGATGAACGCACCCATATCACGAACTTCGACATTTGATTTGCTATTATGGTGCTACTCGCTCGTGTAGTTCGCGCAAAGGCATCGGCAAAATATTATTTTAGAAAATTCCTTGAGGCATGACCGGAGCCGTTTCGCTATATATATATATATATATATATATATATATATATATATATATATATATATATATATATATATATATATATATATATATATATATATATATATATATATATATATATATATATATATATATATATATATATATATATATATATATATATATATATATATATATATATATATATATATATATATATATGCATACATATGTCATTCGCCTCCCTTACCGCATCCAGTCAGGTTGGTTGATGGAAAGTATGTTTCTGACGTGATAAGTTTCCTGTTAGTTGCACATGATCAAAGAAAATGTAAAAGTAAAGTAAAAGTATTTTTGATCGTAGTTTTATATCATTTTTATGATAAGTGGAAAACAATAAATTAAACTCTTTCGTTTCAAAGCAATATCGAAAGTCCTGAAAAGGACTGGAATGGTTAAATGGGTTGTACGGAATCTGCTGCGTTCTAATGTGAGGTTTCAGTCGGATGTAGCAGTTGTTAACTTTTTGGCAGCGGTAGTTTTTTCGGAGTCGCTGCTGCTTTCCTTGGCTTTGGCATCTTCGGCTTCTGTGCGTCGGTTTGCAAGGGTTTTGTTGACACCATCACGGTGAGCTAAACAACGGATAGCGGGCTTGATACACTGGATGTTGTCATGTGGAACCTTGCGATACACTCTTCCTCAACCGGATCCTTTGTCTCCTTTACCTCCATAACCGCATCCAATTGTATTGGTTGATGTTAACAGGAGTACCAGCAATGCACACTAGAAACACATATGTTTATCGATCTGAGCGTCCAACAAGAATGAGAAATCTGACTGAGTAGCAGCAGCAGCAGCAGCAGCAGCAGCAGTAGAGAAAGAGAGCATGCCTGAAACTCTCTACTCATGATGTTTGTTGTTGCCAACAATAGTGGACCGATGCGAGACACAGCTCGATTGTTGAGGTTCAGCCTCGATGTTTACCGCCGCTGCTGCTGCTACTGCCACTTATGTGAGACACAGCTCAATTGTTGGCCGCTCAGATTCGATACTGCACTTTCACGATGCCAAGAAACGTTCTCGCACTTCTGACGGAGAGAGCGTGCCTGAAACGATCCGCTCTTGATGCTTGCTGCTGCCACTAGTAGTAGACCGGTTTCAACAACCGTTGCTACTGTTTACCGCTGCTTATGCTGCCATAGAAGCTCGATGTGAGACACAGCTCGCATTTTGACCGCTCAACTTCAATGCTCGCCTATATATTAGCCGCTTTCACTTCTGCTGCTCTCCACTTGTTGTTGTCCGTTCCACGTTCGTTGTAAGAATGAATGAGATCCACGAATGCTCCTTCCTTTTATATCATTTGGTATGTGTGAAGTAGGCGCCTCCTACTCGATTGCCAGCAGCTTGCCGGTGAGAGAACGAATCAGGCGCGAAAAAGAAATGACGTCAATTTCGACCAATCAGGACTGGGTATCTCTGTTTGGATAGGGGTTGAATTTATCCAATTGTTCGATAGTTAGTTATATGATATTTACTATTTTATTCAATGTGAAAAATTGTTATGGAGTGCCGTAATCGTTTGATGCAAAAATCTCATCAATCCATCATGAAATGAATGAGTAACAAGCGTTTGAAATTGGACATTTTTCACGATGCGATCGATTTTCATTTTTCAATTTGTACCCCAATATGTTCCCGAAAGACGTAATCCTACGTCAACAGAGAGAGATGTCTGCTCGCATACGTACAAACCATTTTTAAGCTTTTAAAACAGCTCATTATTTGCGCATTTGACTCTCTAGCACACGGAATGGCATCATTTCTGCCAAAGATGAAATGTCAATGCCAACGCTGGTTTGGGTGTAGTTTCTTCAAACTGGCGTGCTCGATTACTCAAGTTCTACTCAACCGATTCATGTCGAATTTATATGAATACAATCTGTATGCATCTCTCTATCGCATGACCTTTAAAACAATATTTTTCAAATTTCACTATTTTTAAAAAATCGGGAAACGTTTTAAACCTCATTTCGTTTTTCAAAGGCCACCATTTTGCCAAAAAAGATGTTTTTGGCTTGTTCGAGGTTCATGCGATAGCGGCACAACAGAAGGGCTGGAATCGTGTACGCCATGGCACAATTTTTTTTTTTAACTCTCAAACTTCATCAGCTCTCAACTATTCTAATTACGAATATTTTTTCTCCATTCAATTTTTGTTTTATTGTGAAAAGATAGGTGAACAAATAATGATATAATGGATAGTAAAAATATTCTGTGTTTTATCTTTACGAAGCTCGAAAAAACGTCCGAAGTTCGTGTCACTACAATGGAATACCCATTTGAGAATGTTAAGAATAAAATAACTATTCAAGGAAAAAAGACAGACACCGTGAGACTATGCAATGGAAAAAAAAGGAAAGCTTAAAGATTGGGAAAAGGAAGACTGCTATATCCCACAGTACTAAGGTAATTGCCATAGTCGATTCAACGAAACTTATGTGATATATGTCTCTTGGAATCACAGGTTTACATGACTCCGTGGCGCAACGGTAGCGCGTCTGACTCCAGATCAGAAGGTTGCGTGTTCAAATCACGTCGGGGTCAATGAGGACTTTTTGTAACGTAAGACCCCACATTCAACAAGTAGGTTTTGGGTGTGAGATGAAAGCAATTGAACAGGTCAATAAATAATGAAAGAGTTCGAATGCTTACAACTGGACCATTTCTTAATAGATCGCAAGGATGTTTGCATTAATCGATTGGAAATATTTCTACGTATCTACCGCAATTTAGAAAATTTTATTTTTTAAAATTCAGATGGTCCAATGTGTGCTTCTCAAACTGTGCTGTTCAAAAAAATCGAGGTGAAGGCTTGATAAAAAGATGTACCGCGTCGGTTTTCATACCGACATGTGGAACAAAAATATAATAGCGTGTGGTCGTATTGTGTGTCTAACAGAAAAATGTTCGATGCAAATGCTATCTTGTGTATTGTTCTCGTAAGAAAAGTATGAATCATGAATCAACCATCTTCAGCTGTTTCTACAAAACCACAAACCATCGAGCCTTTCTAGGGTTACCTAAACATTCTACTGAAGAGTTATTTCTAAAATTATATTAGAAACTAGCTGACCAGGTGAACTTCATCCCACCCACAATTGATATTTTCATTTAAATAATTTCGGACACACAAGTTCCAACAGAAATTATATTTCTGTACGTGATCTATATTCGTGATATAAAATTTGCTGAAAAAAATGTTCAAATCCATTGTTTCGTTATCGAATTAAATCATGAGGAACGGACACCAAATCAATGTGATTTATATAAAATCATCAAACCTGATACTGACTATTGAAATTCGTTCTCGAGTTAATTCGTGAGGAACAGATACCAAATCATTTTTATTCATATAGAAGATAAACAAAAGATAATTGAATAAAATAAATCCACAGTCCTACGTCAAGAATCCGAATTTGATGTGAATACCATTACGTCATGAAGCAATCTTATGTTCGTCTTACATATCATTCATTTACTTCGACATGTGTTTTTGATTAAATTATTGTAATAAAAACTTCAAGTGGCTCCATAGCTCAGTTGGTTAGAGCGTCGTGCTAATAACGCGAAGGTCGTGAGTTCGATCCTCTCTGGAGCCAGCAAGTTATTTTTAGAACTCCATCAATATTAGCTTATTTCCTGCATGATCAATCTCAAATGAACTCCTCATAAAACAATGAGAATCATATAAATAATATTAGTAACGCTACTACACAAATTATCAAAAAACTAATGTTTTAATACATTCAAACACAAGCAATTCCAACCCTGTGATTACTGTTCATAGATTTTTCTAAGCTTCTTCTCCGATAATTGAGTTTAGTTCCATTTTTTTTCTGTTCAAAAGATCAACAACATACATACCAATAAACAAGAAATAAAGTCGGCCCCAGAGAGGGTCAACCATATTGGCACAAAGTCACAAAGTTCCAAATTGTAACTCAATAAGGAACCTACTGCATTTCAAGATGCATCTTATTCACACTGGCTCAATAGTTTGCTTCTTTTCCTTCACGCTCCATGAACAAAATATCTTTTCTCCTTCGTGTACACGCTCCAGAAGGCAAACATTAGTAATCAGATGCCGACGCCGGTGGTGTAGTGGTAAGCGTGAGTACCATTACTAGAGGCATAATGCCAATTTTTTGGAAGATGGACTGAAATAATCCATTTTGGTGAAATGAAACATATGAAACAAATGAAACATTCCATTGAAAGCGTCGAGCGGCCTTTAACATGCGAAATGTAACAGTGATAAAGTTTAACGATAAAATAAACGATGGATGAAGATTGCGCGGTCATATCACGTCGGAAACATTGCTGGCATATCCCTTTAGTTGTTCTGTTATTGTTCATTCTCTGAAGAGAAGAAATAAATTACATCGCAAGCTCCACCTCTTTGTTATTCTCCTGCCAGCTATCATAGCGGCAGTATGTGAAAAAAAAAAGAAATTAAAATGAGTTTTGCACGTTATTCCATATTCAAATTCGGTTGCTTAGAAACATTCAAAAAATAATTCTCTGATAATTAAAACAAAGAACCTTTAAGTACCCAGGCAGAGTAGGAGTGGCAGACTCTCGATAACCTAGATTTTTTTTGGAAAATAATAACTTCTTGGCTCCAGAGAGGATCGAACTCACGACCTTCGCGTTATTAGCACGACGCTCTAACCAGCTGAGCTATGGAGCCACTTGCGTCGTAATATTGGGCCTTATTATGATCGTCACGCCACGGTGTAAACGAAGTGTAGTGAGTACAACCTTTTTACGAACACTACGTGAGTGAGAAAATTTCACAGAGCTTATCCGAAGTGTAATCTTGCAATCACGGATGACCTCGGAGTTATTATGATTGCCATGACGCTACCACGACACCAAAACAGTTTACACTTGCCGTGCATTTTTGACACTTCAGTTTTGGAAGGCGAATTACGAATCACGAGAAATGTGGTAAGTTCGAATTTAATTACAATTGTATTTGTTCGTTATCATTTTCTGAATTTGGTTACTTGTTAGAGCCAAAAAAAAAGCAAGCACTTTACATCTCACGAAGTTCATTTTGTCGTGTCTTGTAAGTGATGATCGTATTAAGACCCATTATTTCATTGGCAAACCAAAACTGTAATAAAATTGTTTTAAGAAATCAAATACTACTTAGGAACCTACATTCTAACAGACTCCGTGGCGCAACGGTAGCGCGTCTGACTCCAGATCAGAAGGTTGCGTGTTCAAATCACGTCGGGGTCAAATTTGGTAACCTTCTGTTGCTTGCTCTCTTTTATCGATGTTGATTGAAAAAAACCTTTTTTGAACCAAAGCTTTGATGGACGATTATTTCATTCGAAATATTGTGATAAATAATTTTTTTTTGCCATTATTCTCATTATTCTCATCTGGATTTGCCGTGGCAAATATGCCAACCGTTACATTAATTTTCAAATCTATATGCACTTGTATATCATGTTTTCTTTCTCATTAATATACGTTATCCCACAAACGAAAAAAAATCTAATAATAAAATTACAAACAAAGCCGAATGTTTTAATCAGGCTTAAGCCTTCTTTATCGATATTTTGACCTTGAATCAACAAAGTCGATTTATGGTTAAAAAATCACATTCACATTAATAAATAAAAACAGAGTTGGCTCCAGAGAGGATCGAACTCACGACCTTCGCGTTATTAGCACGACGCTCTAACCAACTGAGCTATGGAGCCACTTATGAGTTGTCCCTAAATTACTCACGTAAAAAAAAGAACGAAACATAGTTGAACATAAGCGTGTGGTATCCGAACCCGAGTGTCAGCGATATCCGAATCTAACTATCAGCGGACTCCGTGGCGCAACGGTAGCGCGTCTGACTCCAGATCAGAAGGTTGCGTGTTCAAATCACGTCGGGGTCAATCTTCAAACACATTTTTAGTCGCCACTTTATCGACATTGGTTAAAGGAGAATTTCGTGTTCCACAAAAATGTTCACTGGAATATTAAGTTGAACAAAAACTTTTCCGGATATCATAAAAATCGTACTTCGATCAGGAATCGAACCCAGATGCAACTTGGAAGCAATACGATGATCTGGATAAAAATGGTACTGACAAATTTTACCCGTTCAAAATTTTTAAACCAAGATTTATTCATTTATATATTTCTATGTTATCAGCTTATGTGTTATAAAATAAATAACTAATTCATGACAAAAAAATATTTTCGTACACAAACTACTACATTATCGATAACGATAATTGTCGGTTCTATGAAAATCTTTATAGATTTTCGCGTTTTGCCTGAGAAAAATTTTTCAATACCTTGCTTTCTCGCTTCACCCATGGTGTAGTATAGGGTAAATATTCCAGGTATCTTCAGTTGTATGAAACAACAGCTTGCCTTCAACGAAACGTCGATAAAGTAGTGATTTAAAAGATATATCCAATTTGACCCCGACGTGATTTGAACACGCAACCTTCTGATCTGGAGTCAGACGCGCTACCGTTGCGCCACGGAGTCCGCTGAAATGCGGAAAACTAGTTTGTTATGGCGTTCTGAGTAACTTTTTATTGATGATGTTTTTTTGATGTGGGATTACGTTTAACCGGAATATATGGTGGGTAAAATTAAAACCTAAACACAGAACATACAGGAAAAACTGAAAGATTTCAAATGCTTATAACTTGAACATTTCTTAATAGATCGGAAAGATATTTGCATCAATCGATAGGAAATATTTCTACGCATCTATCACAGTTGATCAAGTGTTATTTTTCCTTAGATAATCAATTGAATAACTGCAAAATGTCAAATGTTATTTACACGTCCTAACTGCTTCGTTTTGATTGGCCCGATTTTCGGTTTCCCTAACACAGCCATCAAAACCAAGGTGCCTTACATTACATGGCGTTTGTTCAAATTGTTTACTTACACGGCAAATATGTTTAATTCGATTGAATTCGAAAATGGTTCAATTTAATCAGTACAAACAAATGATGACTAAGCCAACGATAGACCCACGTCAATCTTGTGCTTTTATCATAGATATAACCCATCCATTTTTTTTCGCCAGAGTAGTCATTCTAGAAATCACAAGTGGCTCCATAGCTCAGTTGGTTAGAGCGTCGTGCTAATAACGCGAAGGTCGTGAGTTCGATCCTCTCTGGAGCCAGTTTTTTTTTATTTTTAAGATTTAAAAAAAATCAGAAAAACTGTGTCTTCTAATGATGAAAAGCGTGAGTCATCCAATATATTTTATTTATGTTTTACGAATGAGGTTTCGAATGATTCCTAAGTTGAAGAAATAGAACGAGCCAATCGGTTTTAGCGCAATTTTCTATGTTCAGCGTGTAGCGTCGGTGGTGTAATGGTCAGCATAGTTGCCTTCCAAGCAGTTGATCCGGGTTCGATTCCCGGCCGACGCAGGATTTTTTTTATCGATTTGAAAAAACCATAACCGAAATCAATTTTATTCAACCTCATATATTTCTGGAAATTTACGGGGAAACATTTTCATTGTCGATAAAACAGAGCAACTAAAATATTTGCCATTGATTTGATTTGACCCCGACGTGATTTGAACACGCAACCTTCTGATCTGGAGTCAGACGCGCTACCGTTGCGCCACGGAGTCGGCTGGAATGAGGATTTCTAATTTGGTTGTAATCGTTTTCCTTGCATTTATTCTAACTTAATTGTAGAACCTTTCAGCTGTCGACTTGTTTATCGTCTCTTACTTTTTGCATTTTTCTTTGAATCAAATTAGTGGCTCCATAGCTCAGTTGGTTAGAGCGTCGTGCTAATAACGCGAAGGTCGTGAGTTCGATCCTCTCTGGAGCCAGTTTCAGTTTGTTTTTATCATATTATACAGGAAACATTAATTGTTGCTTTTGTTACTGGTTTTGTAGCTTCTGTGCCGAATCATCGATAAAGAAGATGAGCCGTTGAGTAATCAATGAATTCCGTAATCACCATGGGATTTTCCAACTCATTGAATGTATGAGAGCATTTGTTGGGCTCGATCCGTCTTATTGATATTTTTATTGGTCGTTAAAATTAAAACAGATTGATGCGAATGAAAATGTTATACACCCAAAACTAATCATTAGCTATTATTAAACTAGTCAGTCGAATAATGATCGAAGAATATCATTGAATGATTTTGTTCAACTATTTATATTTATACGCTAGTGAAACCTTTGAGGATGTTTTAATTTCGGTTAATTCAACAGCTCCTAATAAAGTTTAACAGAGGCGATTCAACCCTGGAATATAGCTTTTATTCGACTATTTATTTGAGAAGCTATCATTAGCTCTAATAAAAATCATCGATTTTATAATGGTCGCACAAAAGCATTGAGTGCTGAATAAGACGATATTCTGAACTATACGTTGTATAAAAGTAAAATTGAACATTTGTTCAACCATTGACTAGACTGTGCACTTCATAGTTGCTTTCCGTGAATAACCTAAACCCGCGAAATTGAACAAAGAACACACTGAATGACGCAACATACTGAATGACGCTTTGGTATTTCGATGGATATTTACCTGGAAAACATGTCAGAGAAACGTTCTGGAAGTGCTTCTTCAACGGCAAAGCAGCTTTTGTACAACACATGACGAACTACTGGAATGAGCGCTTGCTGCAAGCGTTTTTAAGCTCATGTTCGACGGCTTGTCGAATTAAGGGGGTATTCTAGTGTAGAGACACGAATTTCGAACGTTTTTCGAGCTCCGTAAAAAAACAAAGAATATTTTTACTATCCATTGTATCATTATTTGTTCATCTATCTTTTAACAATGAAACACAAAAATGGAACGGAGCAAAACAAAATCATAGCTAGAATATTTAAGAGCTGATGAAGTGAGGGGGTTAAAAAAAGTTGTAGAATGGCGTACACGATTCCAGCCCTTCTGGTTATCTGAAACAAAAAAATCGACGAACAAATTCTCAGTAATCAACAGAATCAGTAAAGATGCCGCTATCGCATGAACCTCGGACAAGTAAAAACCATATTTTTATGACAAAATGGCGGCCGTTTGAAAAATAAAAAGCGGTTTAAAACGTTTTTTCTTACGTTTCCAGATTTTTTTTTCAAAATAGTACAATTTAAAAAATATCATTTTCAGAGGTTCATGCGATAGATGATAGATGCAGATTGTATTGATATAAATTCGAATCGGTTCAGTAGAACTTGAGATATCGTGTACGCCAGTTTGAAAAAACTAGTTTCGAGAAAAACGTGTTTGAAGTTCATTGTTATGGCTGTACCAGGTTAGATACCGCATCACTAAAATGGCTCTAACTCGGTAAATGATAGGATTTTCGATAAGTCCTTCCTAGGATATATTCTTGAAAGCCTAAACTACGGAAATATGAAGGATTTTTTTTAAATTTTTTTCAAAGTTCTAGACTAGAATACTGCCGTAACTAGAATTAAATCGAACGAATATTTGACTAACTTCTAAAACGTTTTTAAAACAGCTGCATTTGCCAATGATTCCTTTGGATATCATGCTGTAGTAATAAAATAGAAGGTAATCTTACTCGGTCATTTTATTGATTTTTTTACAAAATCTCATCAAAAGGTGAACAAATTTTACACCTATCAGACACTCCCTAGCGATCTATTGCAATATGGATAATTATAAAATTTACAACAGGTACAATGTAAAAATAGAGTTGAAATGAGAGTTTCTTATTTTCCTTACATTTTTGTAGACCGCAAGGCGATTCCTTAACACGTGGTTGCCTGGACGACTGTGGCGCAATTCGATCAAGTATATTCAAAATCAACATGCAACAGAAATCGTAACGTTATCCTACGTCAACTATGTGATCATGGCTCGGACATAACTCTTCAAATTTTCATCGAAACCTAAGAATAATTATGAAAGATTTTATTCCGAGTACAATTTTGTATTCCGAGTACAATTTTGTATTCCGAGTACAATTTTGAATACTATAGGTTTCGTTTACGTTGGACTAATTCAGTTAGCAAAAGCAAAGTAAATGAAATATTCAATATCAGGGGAGGTGGGGGCAGTACGGACACGTTAAGAAGAACTTCAATTATATCTTTGGAATCTCATGTTTCCCAAAATTTAAATCCAGTTTCTTGCAATTCTATAAGTATAAGGGTACTAGTCCAAAAGTTATGAATTTTTGAATGTCAATTTTGTAAAAAAAGGGAAAAAGTGGATTTTTCGGACCACCCTAAAATGGAAATTGTTACCCTAATGAAAAATTAAAAAATATACGTCTAATGTTAAGCCAAAAAGAACAAAATTACCACTTTTCACGAAAATCTGAGAACCTGAGAACTATATCGGTTTGGCATGGAATGGCTGTATAAATAAAAATGGAAGGCCAAATGTGTTGGTAAGCGCAAAACCCGACGAGGGAATGGTCCAAATTAAACCGTCTTTATTTTGTTGTATTTGTTTCATCCAGTAGATCAATATAACGAATAGGAAAATCGGAAAAAAACGAAAAACTCTGAAGGAAGGTCGGAAAATTCTGAAAATTGTCCGATTTGGGCTGTCGTTATTTTGTTGTATTCATCTCTGCCTGTAAAATATATGTTATGTTATGGTTCAAATTTTGAAAACTTTGAAAAGCTTTTAAAGAAATGTCAAAAAAAAATTCCTATATGTACTACAATTCGTTCGAGCATGGTCACCATAAGCTTCCACCAAAATGCGATGACTTTCCGCAGCTTTTTTCTTCATATCGAAGTAATGAAGTAACACTCCCCGCAAAAACGCTCTCGTTGGTACGAAATTCGACATATTCGAAGTGGCAAAGAACTATGTTGTTTGGGCTTCAACTTTTTTACACATACTGAAAAAGACGCGCAATGACAGCGGCTTTCCAACGAATGTCTGGAAATTTTATTCACTGGAATAATAATCAAGTTACGCCATCTGTTGTAAATCCGAAGAAACTTACCTAATATAATGAAGTGTTGGTAGAGGTAATAGGAAAATTATAATAAAAGAAAATTGTAAAGGGCCAATTAGAGGATCAATCAATGGCGAATTCGGCGATTGAATCCACGAACGTTCGCTTAGTAGGAGCACGTGAATTATCGAAATAATTCATATCGAAAAATAAATTTTGAGCGGGACGAAGTACGCCAGATCAGCTAGTTGAAAATAAATATCCCAGCTTACGTAAGTCGCTATAATATAGTGGGGCTCGCTCGTTCGTTCGAACATTCAGGTTATGAAAAATCACAGTTTTTCGTCAATTGATACATTTTTAAAACTTACTTTGAATTACATAAATAGTTTTGAGCTGAGAAATCAATCAAAACAAAGAGTAGATTTTTGTACATTTTCCAAATCTATCGTATAGGCGTCGGTGGTGTAATGGTCAGCATAGTTGCCTTCCAAGCAGTTGATCCGGGTTCGATTCCCGGCCGACGCAGTATCTTTTTTTTGATCCGAAAAAATGTCAACCGAAAATAGATTTCAATCAGTGCAACATTCCAGGTCAATTTATGATGCAACATTCAACCTTTAACAACGTCGATATAACAGAACAAATATAAAAAGACGTTCCAGCAGGATTTGACCCCGACGTGATTTGAACACGCAACCTTCTGATCTGGAGTCAGACGCGCTACCGTTGCGCCACGGAGTCTGCTGAAATGCGGTTTCCAATTTGTAATCGCGTTCTAAACAAATATCTCTGCTTTATCGTGGTTTTTTTACAAGAGTAGCGATCTTAAAACTTACGAGTGGCTCCATAGCTCAGTTGGTTAGAGCGTCGTGCTAATAACGCGAAGGTCGTGAGTTCGATCCTCTCTGGAGCCAAATGACTTTTTTTTGTTGGAATCAAAAATTGATGGATTCCCCACTCTCAGAAGGGGATCCATTGGATCACGAAAAGCACATAGATCGCAACAGCTTTACAACTATAAACCGTATAGGCGAGAGGAAAAGAAGACTTAAGTGAATTTTAATTAAAACTACAACGATATTTTACTGAATAATGCTAGGCATGCAGCTTGGAAACAACAGCCGCACAGGAGGGAAGGATCGTACACAGGAAAAGAGAGAGGGAAAAAGCAAGAGTTTGCTACTCTATAGTTTAAGAGGAAACTTTTAATTGAATTCTTCATCGAGATTTTTTCTCTTCTCGATTTCCGATTTAACACTACTCTCTTTTGCTTAAAATTAACATGGAACTAATTAAAAATTCACACAAATCCGCTTCGTCTGTCGGTTTGACTTTTGACGGAATTGATGAAGAGAACAACCTTCCGACGGTCGAACGGAGGAGGAACGGTGATGATGGATGGGAGGAATCGAGATGGCACGCAAAATTTCCCATCGGTACTAGATTAATTATTTACGGCTCCTTCCTCCGGTATTAAGTCAGGAGATGCTGCTACATATACTGCTTACAATCATTTCCTATTACTCTTCTCGCCTGAATGGAAAATCAACCTGGTAATTTCGGCTTCTCGGTATTATTTGCGCTTGTTTGCACACACTAATCGCTTACACAACGCCCCCTACATTTGCACGCCAGGAGAAGGATACGACGATAGGCTCTTCCACTATTTCTTCTGCCATTGAACCCTCCTCCAACAGGGGGAAGGAGAGATACCAATCTAAGCGCGGGCCGTAAGAGAGTAGCACTCAATAATTCAAAATCATAATTTCCGCCTCACTGTTTTCGGGAAACGGATGATGTATTTTCTACTGTGTCTAGAGCATTGGATTTGAGCACACGCTAATGCACGCATTGAAATCACCTCCTCATCTTTGATCGTGACTGTAGCAATAATTTGAGTTCTCTGCGATCAATTTCAAAATTACACATATTTCACATTTGAGTAATTCCAAATGAAATTGATAAATGACAAAACATGAGTATTTTTGATTCGAATGAAAGTTTGTATTCCGTTTGAGTTTTAAGAAATAAAAGTTTTCCAAAGTATTTGGGAATTTTCGATTCAAGTGTAATTTTTGAAAAGGGCGTATCGATTTTAGTAAGAGAAATTTTTGATAATTTATATCTTAAAAAATATGAGTCCTACCGGAATAGTGTCTTAGAAACGTGAAAAAATATATACAATGAGAAAAAAAATACTAATATCAGATAAGTAATCTTGATCAATCTCCTCCTAAATGCAGTCGTTCTCGAGATATTTAAAAAAATATTACTAATTTATTGTCTTTTTTATAGTAAATAGTAAAAATAGTTATAGTAAATAGTGTTTTACAGCCATGTTCATGAAATTTTATGAATTTGTTTATAATTTTCAACAACTTTTCCAAATACATCATTATGGTAAAACTATATGTTTGGGAGTTACGTTAAAAAACATTATCGCTACGTTTTCTATTAACACACATGTCTTCACATTTTTTCAACGTAACTCCCAAACAGGAGTCCCTTTACCCTATTATCGTACCGAGACGTGTTTATGTCCGTTGGTTTTGTTTTGGTTCGAATCTATGTGAAAAGGAGTTATTTTGATTCGAATCTATCTGTGAGTGCTTTTGAGAACGAGCTTGTGCTGGAACTGATGGAGTTTTTCTGATTAATCAGTGTAAATATAGTGCAAAAGGAAGTGAAGTTAAGTACTATTTGGTTCTATTGTTTAGTAATCAAAAGTCCACATTCACGCACAAAAGTTCCGTACAAGCGCATTGCTCACACACAAGCGCGTTGCATGCAAGTCAAACTTGCACAGAGAGGCGAATCAAAATAAATCACTTACAAGTGCAGTGGAACAGATAGTATTGTGATTTGTTTTATCGTTCATTTTCACAACTGATTTTACTGATTTGCTTGGAGATCACAAACATAATTTTTCGTGTATATTTTGTGTGCTCGTATATTATTTGTAGAATTGTTTTAACTGTGTTCTTCCAGCATCTATTATCAGAGGACACCTATATTAATGTTTTTTCTTTCTTCCGTTCACTTGCACGGACCGGCAAATGCTGAGGAAAACTCATATTTCCTCCAACCCAAACGGAATACAATCTTTCGTTCGAAAGTTAAAAAGTTTTTAAAATCTGCATTTTAAGTTCGATTTCATTTGATGGATCTCACGCCAACTCGACCAGATGTTGGCATGACCCTCTCAAAATTGAATTAAGCTTTCAGGGCGTCAAGACCTTACCTAATTAAGCAACTTGACATACTTAGTTTTCCGAAAATTTATCCAGACTAACATATGGAAACATTTTTTTTTACTCGAAATTGATAATTTCTACAAAAAAGTGATCTACGCAAGAGTTTTAGGAAAATAATTGAATAAAAATACTGAAAAAATATTTTTTGAAATCCTACACTGATAAAAATCGATTTCAAAAACTAAAAACCGATTTTCTCCAAATGGTCATTTCCGATTTTGATGAAATGGTAGATAAATATGTGCTCTACAACTCTTCCATATATCGCAACCTAAGCATATTATAGGCAAAAAAGTTTTTCTAACAGAAACCTTTTCAATATTTTATTGAAATTAAGTTTATTTCTTTTTTTCAGTGCAGAAAGGCAACTCAAAATGAAAAAAATTATAATAATAATAAGGTTAGTTAAGCCTGGTGCACGTGTCTCGTAGTTCTCATTGCGACCTTCAGCCTCTGCCCAGGAACTCCGATCCCTACCTTCACGAGGTACTAGCTGAGATGCGAGCAACCCTTGGAAAGATCGGGTAACCAACCCCGGTGGGACCTTGGGTCGTATGCAAACAGGGAAGGGGGACTAGTGTAGCGTCTGTTCTCCATGTTAGGAGCGGCCCACAACAGCGTCTGTATTCCAGGTTAGGAACGGCTGAGATACCGTCCTTCAGGCAGGTTGAGGACTCTAAGAAGCAACCTGTGCCAACCCGTGTTTTCCCGGGAAAAGGAAAACTACCAATAATGCAATTGAGAAATCGGAGAATTATAGTAATGCGATCGCCTGAGGAGGGCCCCCGGACTGGAGCTGGTCCTGGAACGGGCGTACATGCGAGCGGCCAGCGGCTAGAGGAATTGGTGCAAGAGCGGACCCCTAGTCATCGGGCTCAGCCCGTAAACCGAACGCTAAACAGAACCCGCAGCACAAGAAATCACAATGGCAATGCTGCACCTGCAAATGATGCTGCGATTGGACGACGTCAGTCGCTCACATTGACAGGCCGCCAACGGCAACGAATCATGTGGACGAGAGAGATGAATGAATTCGTGATTCGTTGCTATTATGTCTGCACAAGATTGGAGACGGACATGTCCGGCAGACCAAGAATGCTGGAAATGTTCAACGAGCAGTTCCCACGATTTGCCGGCCAACTAGATCGGAATAAGCTCTACACACGGAGACGAGCGATTTTGTCACACAACATGCTGTCCCCGGCTGAAATAGAGGCCATCAGTGGAAGTGGAAGATCGAGCGATATGTCGAGAAGGAGCTCTGCTAGGCTGAGTGCATCGTTCGCTAGTGAAAGGCGCGAATCTATTGCACCACCACCGGATCCAGTGGATGAGCCTAGAGGACAAGAGCCGGCAGAGGATCAACAACGAGGTCAATTAAAGAACGAATTGGCTTTCCACATGGATGCAGCAGTGACCCAGTTTTACGGAACGGACCCCTTAACCCGACACAAGATTCCGAAGTTGCAGTATTCCCACCGACTAACGAGTGCCGTCCAAGTACTCGACCAGGAAGTACTACCTGTGTACCTGGAAGTGGTAGAGAATCTAGAGGAGCTGCAATTTATCGTTTATTGTGGAACTGTAGCTGTTGTACGGACGTTAGGAATGCGCACCTTTCACCAAGACGATAGACAGAACCGCGTACTCTCCAAAAAACCGAAACCTGCTTGGATGAGACGCCTGGAAGGTCGTATCCAAACGCTCCGAGTAAAAATCGGTCGACTAACGCAGTACAAGAGGGGAAGTCGATCGCGAAAGCTGATTCGTGGAGTTGCTGAAATTGTGAAGCCGGCAGAGCTCTCTGATCTTAATGAAAACCGCATCATTGAGATCCTCGACACCCATGTACAACGGTTGAGTGCTCTATCAAAAAGGTTAAGACGTTATACGGAATGTACGAAAAGGCATGCGGATAATCGTATGTTCAGTATGAACGAAAGGGAGTTCTACAGCCGCATCAAAAAGAAACGCAATAATTACGATGGTGGTCTTCCTGAGATTGACGAAGTTACCCAGTTTTGGTCAGGCTTATGGGAGCACCCTATTCAACACCGAAGTAACAGGATGTGGCTGGCAGAAGAAGAGGAATATGGAAACGGACTTGAAGCAATGCCTGCCGTTATGGTAACCGCCCATGATATCAACGAAGCCATTCGATATTCCAGGAATTGGGCTGCGCCAGGACCAGATTTCGTGCACAATTTCTGGTACAAAAAGTTTTCTTCAACTCATGGGCGAATGGCAGAGTGCTTCAATAAGGTATTAGAAAATCCCCAAACAACACCGGAGTTCGTGACCAGGGGAATTACTCATCTGATGCCAAAGGATCAAGACACAGCGAATGCGGCGAAGTACAGGCCAATAACATGTCTAACGAGCCTGTACAAGCTACTTACGTCGGTGATTAATAAAAAGATACAAAACCATTGCGAAGTTAACGAAATATTAACAGAAGAACAGAAAGGCTGTAAACAGAACACGCGGGGCTGCAAAGATCAAGTCGTTATCGATGCAGTCATCGTCGGACAAGCAAGCCGAAACAGAAGGAACCTGAGTATGGCGTACATTGACTATAAAAAAGCATACGACTCAGTACCGCATACGTACCTGATAAAGGTACTAAAAATGTACAAGATACATGATGGCGTCATCAGGTTTATGGAACACGCAATGGTAAACTGGAGCACCTCGCTTAGTATCACCGACGGAACAACTATGTTGAGATCCAGAACTCTCAATATTCGCAGGGGAATATTCCAAGGTGACACATTCAGTCCTTTGTGGTTTTGCCTTGCGATGAACCCCTTGAGCAGAGCACTCAACCGAAGCAGCCATGGCTACCATATCAACAGAACAACGACAATAAACCATACCTTCTATATGGACGACTTGAAACTGTTTGCGGAATCAACAGAAGCGCTACATAGTCTTCTACAGTGTGTTAGCGACTTTAGTTCCGATGTGCGGATGGAACTCGGAATCGAAAAGTGTAAGGCAGTACAGCTCCACCGTGGACGATTGGTGGAGACTGAAGGATTCCGCATTAACGAGAGTGAAGTGATTCAAGATTTGGTGGAAGGCGAATCCTATAAGTACCTGGGATTTCTGCAATTGAAAGGGATTTGTCACACAAAAATCAAGAAGGAACTCCAGGAACAATTCTTGATCAGAATCAACCAGGTTTTGAAAACAAACCTCTGCGGCGGCAAAAAAAATCAAAGCCGTCAATACGTTTGCCGTTCCTTTACTCACGTACAGTTTCGGGGTGCTGAAGTGGACGAAAACCGATTTAGAAACAATAGAAAGAGCAATGAGAGTGACGTTCACAAAGCACCGTATGCACCATCCAAAGTCGTCCATAGAAAGATTCACCTTGCCACGTGTTGAAGGAGGAAGAGGTGTCACTGACATTAGAGCGCTTTGCAGTTCCCAGATCCAGCAGTTGCGGAGTTACTTCGTGGAAAGTCAGACCCGTCACGATATCTATCGCGCTGTCTGTGAAGCGGACCGTGGATTCAGTGCCCTGCATCTGGCGCAGGAGCAGTACGAACTTAGCTGCAATTTGCAGACCATAGAAGAAAAAACAACATCATGGAAGCAAAAGGAACTTCATGGGACACACCCCCATCGTTTAGAGCAAGCGCATATCGACAAAGTATTATCGAACACGTGGCTGGTGCGAGGTGAACTCTTTTCTGAAACAGAAGGGTTTATGGTAGCCATCCAGGACCGGATAATAGCGACCAAAAACTACCGGAAGTACATCTTGCACGAAAACGTTGTTGACTGTTGCAGAAAGTGCAATAAAGTAGGAGAGACGATAGAACACGTCATAGCCGGCTGTGGAGCGCTAGCCGAATCAGCTTATCTCAATCGTCACAACTTGGTTGCCAAGATTGTTCATCAACAGCTAGCATCAAAACGAACTTGGTAAATCAGTTGGTACCCTACTACAAGTATATTCCGGATCCGGTTTTGGAAAATAGCTGCTACAAGTTGTACTGGGATCGCGAGATTATTACGGATGTCCGAATACCAGCAAATCGCCCTGATATTGTGGTCTACGATAAAAATAAGAAAGAAGTGCTGATAATAGACATTGCAGTACCGTTAGACCACAATCTACAATCTACGTTTGCTGCCAAGATAACCAAGTATCACGACTTGGCAGAAGAACTAAAACAAATGTGGCATTTGAAAGGCATCCGTATTATACCAGTAGTGATCTCTGCTACTGGTTTAGTTCCACACTCTCTCACGCAGTCATTGGAGGAGCTGCAAGTAACAGAGCAGCTTGCGGTTATGCAGAAAGCGGTGATTCTTGGAACGTGTAACATAGTGCGACGGTTCCTGAATCACCATAATTAGAACACGATGATTGTGCAGACACTATTATAAAGAGAAAAAAAGAAAAAAAAAGATACCACAGAGCCTAATCCCCCTTTGGCATTTAAGAAGCCCGGGGGTAGTTGAATATTCCAGCTCAATGCTGAGAAGTGCCATAACTCTATATAATAATAATAATAAAAATGTTGAATGAGCGTTTTAGAAGTCTTTATTTCCAATCAAATGTAATAAAACTAATGGCATTTTTTGACATTAAATTTATTTTTTCATCTGATCTTATACCATGTACATTAGGGTGGCAGCGAAAATGGTCTTGTCAAATTTCAAAAACCGACCATGTACATTTTGTTTATTGGCCCAAAAACTACCTGTGCAAAGTTTTAGCTCAATCGGACATGATTTAGTGGTGCCTCAAAGCGCTCAAAGTTTCGCTTTTTTGATTCTCGAAAATCTTCCAAGGCGGGGCTTCCAAGGAAATTTGAAAAAACGAAAAAAACGATGCCAAATGACTTAAAAATGCATGAAACGTCGATATCTGGTGTCATCTAGACAAACAATTTTTGGCCGAAAATCGACCTTCTGAGACTTAGCCTGAGTGGCAAATGAAGGTATGGAAAATATAATTATCGAATTTAAAGAACCGATCAAATACATTTTGTTTATTGGAAAAAATTACCTGAATTTCAGCTCAATCAGACAGGATTTAGGAGTGCCTTAAAGCTCTCGAAGGTTTGATTTTTTAATCCTCGAAAATTTTCCAAGAGGGGCGTAAAGAAAATTTGGAAAATCGAAACTTTTTTTTCGATGCCAAATGACTTAAAAATGCTTGAAACGAGATCTAGTGTTATCTCGAAAAAAAAATTTTTGCCGAAAATCGACCTATTGAGACTTAACCTGAGTGACCAAAAAATCAAAACTTTGAGTGCTTTGAGATCTTGTCCGATTGAGCTGAAATTTTGCACAGGTCATTTTTTGGGCCAATAAACCAAATGTACATGGCCGTTTCTTTGAATTCGATAATAATTTTTTTTCGAGATGACACCAGATATCGACGTTTCATGCATTTTTAAGTTTTAAGTTAATTTTTAAGTTTTTTTTTTGGAATCGTTTTTCCAAATTTCCCCCCTTAGAAGATTTTCGAGAATCAAAAAATCATGTCCGATTGAGCTGAAACTTTGCACAAGTAATTTTTTTGGGGCCAATAAACGAAATGTACATGATTGGTTTTTGAAATTTGACATGACCATTTTCGCTGTCACCCTAATGTACATGTTAACCTATATTCTAAGGGATACAATCATCATATCTTTCCTATTTTTTCTTTTTATCTAACATTTTGAAGATTTAGGGATCATTTACTGAATTTGAAAATCTTTTAGCTGCGATTTTATTTTCATCTACAGGAATAAAGCAATGAATTTTTTGTGTTCCCGATATTGTTTTCGCGTGATTGAATAGTTCCTCAAGCTCACTCGCCTTTTTTACATGCTCTTCTTTGGATACATAACAGAAATTCAATTTCGTTATACATTTGTCATTTTGTTTAACTGCCCAATCATAAAGCTCTAGTGCTGTTTGGATTGTGTTTCCGTAATTTTGGGCAAGATTTGCTTTTTTTGCCATTCGTTTTAGAGTCCCTCCTATTGCATCACAGGGTCCTTTCCCATGGGAGGTGACAAAGAAATGCCATTCTGCTTCTAGTCCGTAATCTTTTTTGAAATGACACAGACTGGCAAAATTCCTTTTGTTTTTGTAGTGCTCCATCGGACATGCAAGTTATTTTAGTAAAATCAATTATTTTTCTGACAAATTCTATAAATTTTTCTATGACAACTACACTGCCACAGTGTCGTGTGCTAAAACTTCTGGAATAATTATAAAGCTTACGTTTTTTTAGTTTACCATCTTTTTGTAGTATATTTCAAATGGGTGAATAATTGCTTGCGAGTTATTTCAGTGATAACCCTATGCCACATTTTAAATTATGAATGAATAATTCTCTGAAAAATCACAAATTACTATTATTTCTCCTTGCGTCAAAAATTCTTATTGGGCCTGATTCTCGAATACACTACGAATACACTTAACGGTGGAAACGGAATGAAACGTATTCGCGATGACAACGGTACGGTGTCGACATCTGGATACGAGATTAGTTTCCCACTAAACTTATCATTATAATATCAAATTATCTTCAGATGAAGTTTCTGTATGAGATTATTATATCACATGAAGAAAACAAAATTTTCCACTCACATTGAATACCAGTTTGATACGAAGAAGTTAATTTTCATTAATGATTTTTTATTTGAAAAGTGCTCATCCTGCCTGAAAACTCATCATTATCTTCGACTCTTCACTAACTCGTAAAACGTAGTTTAATGGCGTGCCGTTTATTTCGTTTCCACCGTAAAGTGTATTCGAGAATCAGGGCCATTTATTTCGCAAAAAAAGCAGACTGCTACAAACAGCAACAAAAATGAAGTCATGCTCTATGAGTTTGTCTACTCTATCAACGAAATACGGCACAAATTCATCGATTGCCATTGTTGCAAAACGATTTCTTTTTTTCTGCTTTCCTTTAATAGAAGAGTTGTCTCTTCATGAATCGATGTTTTGGAAACACAATCCTTACAAGCACGAAGATGGCAATCTATGGTCCGTTTTGGAACACTACATAGCATTTTTTACATGACTTCTGTATGCGAAATCGTCTCAAGCGTTAATCCATTAATTTTACATTTTCATGAAAGGTACATACACAAACATTGTGGGTTCATGTACTATCAAGTAATATTCAGTGCTTTGGTCTCAACTGCATAAACAGTCCCCTTTATTCCGCGCGGCGAGTGAGGTGAGATGGCTCCAGTTTCTGCATTCTCGTAGGCGAATGGCGTGACTATAGTTTGTCACTAAGTGAGATTTGAAGTCGTGTCCTCATATGTTATCGATTCGGGTATCAAAAATAAGTTCAAAAGTAATGTAGCTTCCACAATGAAGCGAGAAACTTTGCTATCTCACGTCACTCGCCGCGTGGAATAAGGGGGAGTGTGAATCCCACATTTCTGCTCCAAGTTTCTCGAAAAATCATGAACGCCTCTTCGAGAGACATCATCAAAAGGCGCTTCTGGACATGCCCTTTCTTACCATTTCGAAGCTCAGATACAAAATCGTTAGTTCCAAACATTGTCCTGCTGTTATCATCACTGTCATAGAACTCGCTAACTTTGAGTTTATCTGTTTCATCAATTCCATGTATGGCAACGCAAGTGGAACGAAGATGAATTGGGCCGGTGGTTTCACTCGATTATCCCTAAGGTTAGCCTTAAACCATGGTTCAAAAGTCTGGACTTGAGTCGGGACTTTATTCGCACCTTCTTTCGGCTCATGTCCAATCACTGTTCGTTAGATTCGCTATTCTTTCGTATTAATCTTGCAATATCTGTGTTTGTGGCCAAGGTTACCACGACATCGAACACGTTGTTTGATCATGCGAGGGGTATGTTGTTGCCAGATCGAATTTAGTAAACTCTCTTCGGGCCAGAGGAAGGCAGCCCAATGTGCCGGTGAGAGATGTGTTAGCTCGGCTGGATCTTGATTACATGTCCCAAATATATGTTTTCCTTAAAACTAACGATCTTCGAGTGTGATTGTTCTTACATCCTTTTCCCCTTCTTTTCGTCCTTTGCGCGCAAACTTGTTGCCATTTAGAAGGCAACTTCATTATCCCCCCCCCCCACTCCTTATTTGCAAAAAACTCAGGCAGCCCATTTTCGCAAGCCTCTTTTGAGGCCAACTTAGTATCACCAAGAGCGTTTTGCATGGACCGGAAGAGATGACAATCACTTGGAGCCAGGTCCGAACTATACGGTGGGTGCAATAGGACATCCCATCCGAGCTCCCGTAGCTTCTGGCGGGTCATCGAAGATGTGTAAGGCCGAGCGTTGCCCTGGTGGAAAACAACACCATTTCTATTGATCATTTCTGGCCGCCTCTGGTCAATCGCCTGTTCAAACGATCAAGCTGCTCACAGTAGAAAACCGAGTTGAGGGTCTGGCCATAGTTGAGCAGCTCATAGTGGATGATTCCCTTCCAATCCCACCAAACACACAGCAAAACCTTCCTGGCCGTCAATCCGGGCTTGGCGATGGTTTGGGCCGGCTCACCGCGCTTCGACCACGACTTTTTTTCGCTTTAGGTTGTCGTACGTGATCCACTTTTCATTACCAGTCACCAGCTTTTTCAAAAATGGGTCGAGTTCGTTACGTTTCAGCAGTGCATCGCAGGCGTTGATTCGGTTTAAAAGATTTTTTTTGTGTCAACTCGTGTGGCACCCATACATCCAGCTTTTTTTGGAATCCAATCTTCTGCAAATGGTTCCAAACGGTTTTATGGTCTATACCCAGTTCCTGGCCAATCGAGCGAGTGCTCACATGCCGGTCTACTTGGATGATTTCAACGATTTTATCGGTTTCCACGACGATTGGCCAACCAGTACGGAGTGTATCTTTGACAGCCACTACACCAGAACGAAATCGATCAAACCAACGCTGTGCTGTGCGAATCGTTACAGTATCGGGTCCATAATCTACACGATTTTTTCGGCCGTCTTCGTTGCAGTTTTACCTCGCAGGTAATAAAAACGTTAAATATGGCGAATTTCTTGCTTGGTGGACTCCATCTTTAACGCGCTATAACTTGAGACTGAAAAGGACAATCACAACACTGTCAAAACGACACTTGTAGCAGAGATTGTCGTCTTTGAATAGCCGTATAGTATGACCCGATGCGATAATGTTTAAGTGTTGCCATATATTGACAATATACGACATTTCTTTTTCCCCAACCCAATACATATTAGATGTAAGGATAGTTTTTAAGTATTGAGTGTGAATTGTGTGAGTGTATGGGAATGTGAGTATGAGTGTAAATATTGTTAGAATCTTCTTACATCCAATCTTTTTCCTAATGAAAATGTGCCACCCTTCTAAACTCGAGTCGACCGCGAGTAATCGGTTTCCTATTTTAATAACCATAGAATTGAGGAACACGTTTATATTAGGCTGTCAAAAAAGTCCTGCGGTATTTCCGCGAGGTGTCGTTGTAAGCGCGTAGTTCTAGTTGTATTCATTGTATCGAGTCATACTATAGCTTGTTGGAAAGGTATTTTTGCGCGCTATAATATAGTCCTTGACAGTGTTGTTTGGTTAAGTAGTTCGTGAGTTAAAGTGTCGTCAATATGGAGCAAAATAAAGAGAAAATCCGACATATTTTACAGTACAACTATGACAAAAGCAAAAATGCATCTCAAGCTGCCAATAAAATTTGTGCAGTTTATGGACCCGATACAGTTTCCATTTCCACCGCACAACGATGATTTCAACGTTTTCGTTCTGGTGTAGAGGTCGTCGAAGATGCGCCACGCTCCGGAAGGCCTGTCGTCGAAAATTGCGACAAAATCGCTGAATTAGCCGAGAAAGACCGGCATAGTTGCAGCCGTAGCATCGGCCAAGAGCTGGGGATAAGTCATCAAACCGTTATTAACCATTTGAAGAAGCTTGGATTCACAAAGAAGCTCGATGTATGGGTGCCACACACGTTGACGCAAAAAACATCTTTGACCGTATCGACGCATGTGAATCGCAAAAAAATCGACCCGTTTTTGAAGCGGATGGTGACTGGCGATGAAAAGTGGGTCACTTACGACAACGTGAAGCGCAAACGGTCGTGGTCGAAGCCCGCTGAAGCGGCTCAGACGGTGGCCAAGCCCTCATTAACGGCCAGGAAGGTTCTGCTGTGTGTTTGGTGGGATTGTCAAGGAATAATCTATTATGAGCTGCTTCCCTATGGCCAAACGCTCAATTCGGACCTGTACTGCTAACAACTGGACCGCTTGAAGGTAGCACTCATGAAGAAGAGGCCATCTTTGATAAACAGAGGCCGCATTGTCTTCCATCAGGACAACGCCAGACCACACACTTCTTTGGTGACGCGCCAGAAACTCCGGGAGCTCGGATGGGAGGTTCTTTTGCAGCTAGGTAGTCAGAAGTTAGCCACAAAAGAGGCCTGTGAGAATTGGCTATCCGAGTTTTTTGCCAATAAGGAAGCGAGCTTCTATAACAGGGGTATTATGAAGTTGGCTTCTCGTTGGGAACAAGTCATCGAACAAAACAGCGCATATTTGACTTAAAACAGATGATTGTAACTAATTTTATGAACAAATGAAAATTCAAAAAAAAATACCGCAGGACTTTTTTGACAGCCTAACATATTCTACTTAAAATATAGTTAAGATTCTGGCTCCTTTAAACTTATGTTACTGAAACTGTAAAAATAAACGATTTAATAAAAAAATCAATTCCATGTCCACTTCGCGCACTGGAACTGCAAAGAATGCTCTGATCATGCACTAGTTTTTTTCATTTGCTTAACCATAACTTCTCATACAGAACCGATCAGCAGAAAATTTTATCGATACTCGATACTCCTAATTCATGGTCGTCGAATAAAATCGCGGAGGAGTTCTATGCACGGTTCTATGAAGTCAGTGAATTGAACTTCTCTTTCAATTATGTCATTATTTCGTTAAACCGTGCTAATATCTGAAGCCTCCAAACTGAAAATATTTCTCTGCACTGCTGAACGGAAAAAAGCAACAAACTGAAAACCTTACCTTAGCACCCAAAGGCCGCAATAAATCCATTTCTACCTGTTATTGGTTTTGATGTACACCCAAAAAAAATAGAAAATTTTCGAGAATAAATCTTGAAATAGTTTTTGTTAGAAAAACTTTTTTGCCTTAAATATGCACAAATTGCAATGTATGGAAGAGTTTTAGGGCACATCTTTATCTACCATTTCATCAAAATCGGAGATGAACATTTTGAAAAAATCGACTTTTAGTTTTTGAAATCGATTTTTTTTTTCAGTGTAGTATTAAAAAAATATTTTTTTAGTAATTTTTTTTTAAAATTCAATTATTTGCCTAAAACTCTCCCAAAGATCACTTTTTTGTAGAACTTACCAATTTCGAGTAAAAGAATATTATTTAAAAAAAATGGTCAAAAATATTTGGCCCTTTCCATGTCAGTCTAGATAAATTTTCGGAAAACTAAGTATGCCAAGTTGCATAATTAGGTGAGGTCTTCACGCCCAGAAAGTGTCATTAAGTTCTGAGAAGATCATGCCAATCGGTCATTTGGAATTGCACATTTCTAAAATGGTCATGCTTTCAGATGAAATTGAACGCGAGGGAAGTCGGGGAGTCGGAGATAGCAGAGTGACGCTTTTTTACCATATCGCTAGCACTTCTTCCGCGTTTGGGCGGTGAGGCTTGAGCCACGTAGGCACGCCTGTAGGTATGCAAAACACTACTGTGACCGACGACAGATGTGCCAATTGCGTTCTAATGGAGTGTATCCGTGGAGGATTTTGACTCTCCGCACCCCGATCTATCGGGACAGACACTGAAAAAAAACGAGAGGGACCCAAATGGATTCACATGTCACTGGCGGGAAAATTTACGGCATTTAATTAACTTCCAACAGTCAAAAGATGAATGACATTGCTGGTGATTGTTGCCGTTAGCAATTCTACAAAAGTAATAGACGAAGCGAAATAAAGTAGACGATTAGCGCGAGGGACGATGACCACAATCTGTTTTCCATTTGTGGGGAGCAAATGGAAAATGGAATTATTTTATATGTTTCATCATTCGCCGTCGGCTTAATAAGGCAGCGACTTATCATGCGAAAAATACATTCTTTTCTTAATTTGCGTTAGAGATAATTGGACTTGAGAAAAATAAATCAGGATTGCAGGTTCGTCTGCCAATATTTAATGCGTTGGAAGCGTACGAAAATGTTCCATGAAACATTCCATATAACAAGATTCTCGTTATCAAACAAATAATATTTTCATTTAGTCCCGCTTATGTTACAAGCAAAACAAAAAACGGTTGCGAAAAAAGAGAACGACACAAAGCAAATTAGAATAAACCCAACAACTTTTGATAATTCGGAAAGTAACCCCTTCCCCGCACCTGCACCTCCATCATTCCCAGTTCAGCAATGTCCAAACCAGGATTGTGATAGGTAAAACATCCCAACCGACAACAAGAGCTGCTTTCTGCTGTGAAAAGTTACACACAAAAAAAGACGAGATAAACCTAGCGTTGTCAGCAGCAAAACATATTCTCCCCACCGCGCAGCAGAATTATGTTTTTGTTCTTGTTAAAAGTTTTGTTTGCCATAAAGCAGCCGACATGATACTCCACAAAAACCAAACAAAAAACATCCATCATCGCAAAACTATTTCCAATGTAAAATATCGAGAGGCTGGAGGGGCTCTTTCAATTTCAAAATTGTGCAAATGGTCGGCCATACGACGCTGAGGATTGGTCCAATTCACACACACCTTAACAATTCAACATAGTTCTCTCGGAAATCGGGAATGGGTACTCGAAGGGGCTCGAAGCTGCGTAAAATAAATAATTAAACGGACCCATTACCGTCCGTTCGTCCGTCCTCCCGGCTTCTCCAATTGATGGAAATTGGCATTAATGTTGAACATTTGGGAAAGCGCGAATCGCAAGACCATGAAATGCATCGAAAAACGATTAAATCCATCGGGGAATAATTATTGCGAAATTAACGGATCAGAGGTCGCCCGTTTTTTCGGCTGGTGTAAGCTCCGGCAGAGGCAAATTTCGGAAACGTTGATTACATTTAATTTTATCTCTTTTGATGAAATCAATACAATTATTATATAGCTGGATCGAATAAAAATATTTGAGGTAATCTGCATTGCAATTGTGTTTAATTGAGTTTAGATTAAAACAGTATAAAAATAGAAAAGGATATGGAAGGGTATACAAAAAAATATAAATACAGCAATTCCATAAAAAAGGATCTATAAAAAATAAAAAATCACTCAGATTTTGCTCAAATATTTTTTTGACGTAGGACTACGGTGCAAAATCAGAAAACAGGTCACGTTTTAATTAAATAAAGTTAACGTTAATAACTATTTTTGCTGCGAACGGATTTTAACGTTTTGCATGCCAATCGAATCGGAAATTTTCTAGGATTTCTTTTATATACATTACAATCCCATAGTCTGTATATGGTTTGAATTGATGAAAATTGGAAGCATTCCCATTTTCCTATACATTTGTTCTGTCCATTTGTGTGCTCTCCCGAACAGAGCTGTCAATAAGGCCAACTTAGCCGCTAGAATATAAACAACGAAGGGCGAAATAGTGAAAAGAGAATATTTGCGAAGTAAACCCCACCCTTGCATAGCAAGTAAGCTGTCGCTAGCGTATAAATATTGCATCTCCTCTGTGGAAAATTCTCAGAATCTTTCTGTGCCCGAAACAACAAAGGTCGCTTATTCTGTTCGTGTTGTGTTTTATGTTTCCCCTCGAGCTGTGAACGCTAGCGAATATTTCACTTGAGGTGCATACGGCTTTGAGTGTGTTGCTTATTTTCGTTGCGCGAAACTTAACACTAATTCATTTCCTGTACATGTGAATAACACACTTTCGATACCTTGCCATTCGTATTTGCTCTCGTGCGCATCGGCTCTGTTCTGATGCAACAAGCTCCTAGCTTTGTTGACGGTTTTGACCAAGAGTCGAGAAACGATTTTTCATAAACGGTCATTCTCGCGATGTTTCATTTTTATCACTGCGACTGTGTGCATCTGTTAAACATGTGTTTTATGCTTGTTGAATGGCGATGCACGAGAATGCCTGTCGTTAAATACTCAGTGCAATGCGTGCCTTGATATGAAGAAACAAATTGCGACATATGACCAATTAGTGTATTGTTCTACAAAGACAAAAAAGAATCGTTGCTTTTCGAAATGATTCTACAAAACCACGCAGGCCATCAAACCTTTTCAGGGTTCCCGGAATTTTGTACTAAAGAGTTATTTATGAAATTTCGACGTATTCGCAAATAATATCCGAAATGATAAACCAACAAATTTTCAAAAAAAAAATTGTAAGTGGTTGTATCTAGGACACGACCGCATATTTTTGACGTAGAACTACGCAATTATATTATGCAATCCACTTGTTTACCACTTCGAATATTATTTTAGAATTCATCGAATTTTTTTGTAATAGGTTATGTTCTTCGTTACAAATAAATTTGATGAACGTCCTTTTACGTTTGATAAGATGCCTAGGACTACCAAAATATGTGAACGAAAGAATTGTCAAACAATCATTGTATTTTACATTTCACTCTGAAATTATTGCACATCTCATGTTTACTTAGTTCTCGAACCGCGAAACTTCATTCACCTCTAGTATCTGAAATGACGATTTTCCCAGGCTCCTCAGTTTAAAAGTACGTTTTAGGGAAACATATTCCGATCTGCGCAACGACAAACGAGTACAAAAGTACTCAACACCAAAAAATACCCCCGACTTGAATGTTTTGATAAAGCGGATTGACCCAGGCACATTGATTTTGAAGTCCGTTTCAGAGAAACACAGCTCGGTGTGAACAAAAATACACCCAACTTGCATGTATATTTGCAGAGCGCATTTCCACAGGTACATCGATTTTGAATTTTGTGTTGGGGAAACCGTAAATTGGGCCAATCAAAATTTGACAGTTAGGGCGTTTAGATAACGCTTGACATTTTACAGTTATTCAATTGTTCATCTTATGAAAAATGATATTTTATTAATTGTGATAACCGCGTAGAAATATTTCCTATCAATTGATGCAAACATCTTTCCGATCTGTAAAGAAATGCTCGAGTTATAAGCATTCGAAATATGGGTAGGCTTAGTACACAAATCGGCAGAACAAATGTATGGGAAAAAGGAAGTTCTTCCAGTTTTCATGAATTAGCGATTTGTAATGTGTAGCATATCAAACGAATCTTAGAGAATTTCCGATTCGATTGGTATGCAAATCATGAGAATTCGTTCACCGTGATAATAGTTATTAACGTTAACTTTATTTCATAAAAACGTGACCTGTTTTCTGATTTGGCACCCTTTCTGAAAGACGTAGTTCTACATCAAAAAAAAAAGATTGCGAGATTATTTTCTAGTTTTGTCCTTCTGTCCTTCTGTCTTTTTGGCTTTGTGTCTTTTTGATTTCATGATTTCATATCTTTCTGTTTTTCTGTCTCTCTGATTTTATGATTATCCATCTTTTCGTCTTCCTGTCCTTCTGTCCTATTGTCTATCAGTCCTTCTGCCTTTCTGTCTTTCTGTATTTGATTTTATAATTTTTCTTATTTTCTATTTTCTTGACCCTCTGACTTTCTGATTGTCTGTTCTTATGTCTGTCTATCTGTCCGTCTTCCTATCTTTCTGCCTTTCTACCATTCTGTCTTTCTGTTTGTCTGTATTTTTACCTTTCTTTCTCTATATTTTTCTGGTTTTTATTTCTATCTTTCTGTATTTCTGTCATTCTCTTTTTCTGAGTTTCTGTCTTCCTGTCTATCTCTTTTTACATCTTTCCGTCTTTCTGTCTGAATGCCCAATAAAAACTCGAGAAATATTTATTGGATCGTCTTAAAGATTTGTGTAAAAAAAAGGTTTTTGGAGTACGGCGAGCATGATTGAGCTATTAGTTTTATTCTGTCGCAAAGGGGGATATGTTTCGCCATAAACCCATTTTTTTGCGGATTTTCCGATTAACGCAGATTTTCCAAATAACGCGTTTTTTTCTTACGCGAATTCCCCAATTAACGTGGTACCTGAGCAATATCACATCCCTCTCTCAGCTCCAAGCAAACCATTTGTCATGACAATGTCATGCGAAAATGCGGAAACAGAATAGAAACTGAGAGAGGTTGGCGTCGACATCATGCCTCATACCGTATGAGCGCCAACCTCTCTCAGTTTCTAGTCTGTTTTCGCATTTTCGCATGACATTGTCATGACAAATGGTTTGCTTGCTCAGCTCACATTTCTTCTCCATGCTCCCTCATAGCATACGACTTATGACGAAAATTAGTGTCGCACTCTATCACGATATGTACGTAGATTTTAGGTGAGCTGTTTTTTTACGCGGATTTTCCAATTATCGCGGTTTTTTACGCGGATTTTCCAATTAACACGGTTTTTTTGCGCGGTTTTTCCAATTAACTTCTTCTTCTTCAATGGCACTAACGTTCCTAGAGGAACTTCGCCGTCTCAACGCAGTATTACTTGCGTCATTTTTAGTAGTATTTAGTTGAGATTTCTATGCCAAATAACACGCCTTGAATGCATTCTGAGTGGCAAGCTCTAGAATACGCGTGATCACAGTGCAAGTCGGAGGAAATTTCTTTGACGAAAAATTCCCCCGACCAGAACGGGAATCGAACTCGAACACCCGGCATGTTAGTTATGACGCTAACCACTCGGCCAGTGGAGCACATTTTCCAATTAACGTGGATTTGTTTACGAGGTTCGTATCCCCGCGTAAAAGAATACCTGAGTGTATATTAATCTTAACATGCGTGGGGCTGAATGCAAAAACTGCTTGTTAAGCAGTCGACGTGATCCAGAAAAGGTGAAGTGTCTGAGCCTAGGGGCACGGACGTAGGTTTGATGTAGGACTGTGATTGTTCGGAACAATTGTTTTTTATATAATTCTTTTCATTGTTTAGAAATCGGTTATTTTGACTCTTTTGAAACCAAAATGGTGGCCCTGAAAAAGGTCGTTTGTTATATATACTCATAACCGTCAAACGGGTTGCCAGAAGTCCAACTTTTCAACTGTCTAACTGAAAGTGATTAATGCATATCAGTGTAACATATAATAGGATGGAATGGCAAATGAAGTATATGTGGATCGGTAAACATAAAAAATGGTCATTGATTACATTGAATATGAAAAAAAAGGAATTTGGAAAATACTTACAAATTCGTGATATTTTGAGGCAAAATAAACATGAAATCATAAAGCTGATTTATTTTTAATGAATAGCTATGGTATTGTAAGTCAACCGGAGTAGTAGCTTTTTCGGTGAAATAATGTTTGGTTGCATCAAAAAGCTGATTTATTTTTAATGGCTATCCAGCCATGGTATTGTAAGCCATCCGGAGTAGTAGCTTTTTCGGTGAAATAATGTTTGTTTACAGACTATATTTCACGTCACAAACACTGACACTGTGAACCGTGACGATTCCACCTTGGTATCGCTGAAACAATGATTTTCTGAAATAATGGGCCTTGAGCGTCAAGTCATTGAGTTACGTTTTAGGAATATAGAAAATGTAGCCATCTCTCTAACATACTCCGCCATCTACATCACCCTTATCCCTACACATTGACAGGATGTCCAATTTTTGACGTAGGACTACGTCTAACCTTTCAATATAGGGGCCCATTTCAATATTTCGGTGTGAAAAAGTGTTCAGTTTTTGAACGCTAATACCTCCTCAATTAATGAATGGATTTTGGTTCCAAATACACACATTGATAGGAAATATCCTCAGCAATTGTTTATATGCTACACATTACGGTTTTTCAGCTCATATGAAGTTCAAATTGATGAAAAATCGAAAGAAATAATTCCCTACTTTCCCATACATTTTGTCTGCGCTCCCGCAGCAAACAGCTATTCATTACAAGCAACCACGGGTACGGGCGAAACGTACGGACAAGGGATTATAAATAAATACAGGCGGTCGCTACAACGTTAACTATATGGCTATATAAAGTGAGCGATGGTGGGGCTTGGCCACATTCTATCATCGGACGCCAAGCAGGAAAGACGCTATCTTTACCGCTGCATTTGCCGGGGATGTATGCGGTGCGATACCGAAAGAGTAAGAGACAGGAGTTTCAATGGGATGTGGAGCAGGAGAGCCCATCGAAGTGTGTTAAAAGCGGTGGAAGCGTCGCGCCGGGTGAATGAGTGACTAATCGCGCTCGATTTGATATAATGCTGAAGTTTTGAAATGGTTTTATTTAGCTGTGACATATTTGTATGTTTGTATGTAACATGTTTGTCAACGGCGCTGCACCACATTAATTGAAATTTGACCCCTTTCCTGTTGACCGGTTGATCTGAAATTTGGAACAAACCTTTATCTCTGCAGTCATTATAAAACTGCATCTTGAAAATCCAAGATCTTGAAAATCCAAGATGGCGACCGCTATAAAATGGCAGATTACATATTTTTTCAAAGCCCCATCAATATGGGTATCAAATGAAATGGATTGACTAGTAGAACACAGTTATTCATGAACAATGCAAATCCAAAATGGCCACCACCACAAAATGGCGGATTACATATTTTCTCTAAACCCCATCAATATGGGTATCAAATGAAGAACTTGACTAGTAGAACACAGTTATTCATGAGGAGTGCAAGACTCAATTATATCAAGATACCAGACGGTAAATTCCTATTACGATATGCTTGCCATCAAGTGTGTGTTCGTTGCCGGCTGAACAATAACCCTCACAAGATTTGCACCGCACGACATTTGCACGACAAATTTTGATTTTTTCGTATTTGAATCTAAACGTTTGAGTGTTTGCTGAGTGTTGAGGTTTTATTTTATCCTTTGATCTGTAATTTTGTACATGAAAAGTTGACCATCCTGGGATCTATGCTCCATGATATTTGAATAATGGACACCCCTTGGTGTAGTTCTACGTCTCTCCGGTTATGTCCCCGACATTACCCACCCGTCTTTTTTGATAGAACCAATTATTGCACACAGTCTTCTGTTGCATACAGCATTCACGGGAACCAAGTTGTAAGAAAAAAGGCATAATACATGATTTATCGTTGCATTCGCTCGTAAAAAATACCTTTTTTATTCGTTAAATTGCTCACTTGTTTTACTATTTCCACTGTAGAAGTTCCAGACGAAAAAAATGCTAGAAAAATTTAGTAATATATTGGTATAATGGTATATTCTTCATCGTATATCGTAAGAACGATTCAGCAAAATATGCATTTGAAATCTCTTTCATCATATGCATCGTTTTCGTTACATTTTTCGTAGAGTGACCTCCTATATAGAAATCAAAGACGTAGTCCTACGTCAAAAGAAAGATAGAGAGGGTTGAACAATTATAAAAACAGTGACGGAAGGAACAAAAACTAAATTTGGACAAAATTTAGAAATATGACAAATTTCATAATGACAAATATAATTAATTTTATATGGATGCTCGACATCATTAGCATTCGATTATAATTATTCTTTGAATGATTATGTTGAATTATGTGGAACTATGAATTACATGTGAATAAAAGTCCTTGCTGCCACATACCAATTTACTATTGTCTTACAGTAATTTTTTAAGCAATCGTTTCATATTGCAATGGATTTAATGAGAAAAAAAAACAAGCGGCTCCATAGCTCAGCTGGTTAGAGCGTCGTGCTAATAACGCGAAGGTCGTGAGTTCGATCCTCTCTGGAGCCAAGCCAAGTTTTTTGACGTAACGGTTGCATTAAAAAAAATGGACAAAAATTGTCGATTTTTCATGGGTTTACCTTCACACGCACTGACGAAACCACCCATGCCGATTCAATCATAGTAACCGATGAGTCAGCAGAAAAAAATTGACTTCGTTCCGAAGTGTGCGCGTTCAAAGAACGGTTCCCCGCCGCGTCGAAAACGGACATCGTGCGGCACTTTGTGGACGCCGAACCCGCCCGTTCCGGCATCTACATCATCTTGGCACTATTGGACAACAATCAGCAAACATTAAACATTACATTAGAACTGCGATATTTAAAGAATTACAGTGGATTTTGTGAAACACTATAAAAATCCTGTTTTTGGCACTTTTTAGAAATCGATGCAAAAAATTTGAAGAACTTTATTTACGTCAAAGTAACAAATTATCCTTGTGCAGAATTTATTGGAGTTTTCAAAACTGCTTTTCGATTTGCTGTGCGGTGGTTGTTTATTGAATAATTCATCATCAAAGACGAAGGGATAATTTTTCATTCAAACTGAAATATCTCTATGTGGGATGGTCCTACAGGAACGTTCTTGAACCGAATGAAAGCTGGTGGATAAGGTTAACTGGGTTTACTGTTGAGTTGGCTAGCAAAAAAATTGTGTTAGTCCAGAATATTCTTGAAAAAACTAAGAAAAATCGATTTTTCATTTCTTCCCGATGTTATTGCCCACTACACCTACACATACCAAGATAAAAATATGTACGTAGAATATTCTAATACCTGGAAGTTGTAGCTTCAGAATGATACGCATCTCATCGATATGCGATGATTTTTCACGAAGTTAGAGCATGTCAAAAATCACTTAAAATTTCCGAATTCGCACTCTGTTTCTCTATTTTTTTTGTCGAGTGTATTTAGATTGTACATCACTGCATCTTTCGTCGATCGTTTTAATCGATACTATTTGAGAAGTACAAATTAGGCCAATCAGATTATGGGGTTTAGCGCGTTTATATAACGTTTGAATTTTTAGGATTCAATGGCTCTGGGTAATCGGCTACAAAAAAAAACTTGTTTTATTAAACAATTAATTCAATCTCAAGAATCAATACGATCCCGCATTCTCACACTATGTGTCAATCATTTCGCTGACTAATCTGCCCAATTGGAAGTATCTCGTTGAATTGCAACATATCCCAGAAATTACTGTCACAAAACGATGTCCACTACTCATTGAAATTCTGCCGGCCCTCTGTCACATAGCTCCTCGTTGTGGGTCGGCTTTTCTAGACGGGTTAAAATGACCGAGCTGTGGAATAGTTAGTGTTTCATTTAGTTTCCCAACAGCTTTTCCCACTCTTGCAAAGGTGATACGAACTGAACAGTCAGTTCAGTCAGCAGAGCGATTGGGGGCACAGAGACTTGTATGTGACTAAACTGGCATGATTCAATTCATTAAAAATAATTGAACAATTCTATTCCAGTCAGTAGTCCTCCACAACTGAGTGCCGTGTTTGTGTGTGAAGCTTTGATTTTCATCGTCGTCCTCATCAACCACCACCATCGGCATCAACCAAGAGGACCAAGGACCAGTATTAGTTAGCTGCTGGTGACGATAATCCTAACTCGGTGTATTCTAGCCTAGCGACTGCTATTCGGGAACTAATGTAGTTAAGTTTAAATGAATTCATTCTCATCAGCCTCGTCATCACGCTTGTTGCCGTTCGAAAGCTCAGTGGAAGTGCTTTTCTAAGAACACTTATGGCAACACATACTGAGGATACCGTTTTCCAGAATGATCCCGCATTCCGCTCACGTGCGCAACTGGTAAATGCTTTCTTCGTTCGGTTTCACGAGATGGTAACTAAATTGATAAATTAGAACTTAATGTTGCCAGTTTCCAATTCCCTGCTGCTTCCCCATTAAGCTATGCTTTGGAGCGCCCCTGTTTGAATTATTCACTATCAGTATTCATCAGCGTCATTACCTTCGTCACCTGTTGCGGTGGGTGGGGGGTTTTTCAGCCCCCATGAATTCCCTGTGGGGAGGATCATTTCATCGTTTCGTTGCGACCATTATCACCACAGCGCTTCCGTGATTATTGTTATTATTATGAAAAACATACAAATTTGTTACCGACAAAGCTTGACCCAGGAGAGAGAGGTCATCGAGGGGGCACTCGAATGGTTTCGCGGAAGGTGGGGTGACACAGGATAAGTGGTGGAGAAGAGCGAGTAAAAATTGCCCGGTAATTATTTTTAATCAGCTTATCTTTTGAACGACTCAAATGAGCTTGGACTGTCGTCTCCCTTTCCACGCGGCAGATGACAGGGATCGCATCGCAGAGGCTGCAGTCAGTCATGGAGTGGCGGCAGAAAAGCACAGCAGGCAGGCAGGACGAATGTAAAGCGTTCAATTATTTAAATGACAAAGTTATTATTACCATCACCGTAAAATAACAGGAGGCAAATATTTGAACCGCATTTTCCTCCGCTTCGGGCTTGCTGCTCGACCCCAAACTTCCCCCAGTTCCCAATTTTCGTCATGTTTTCCGGGTTCGCTGTTGCGATTGTAAAAAAAACAATAATGACAGAGAAAAATGTTGGGCTTCAATTTGGGTATTTCCTCTACAACATTGTTTTTATTTTATTTTTATCCGTCGCATTTAATCTGTTCGCATTCCCGTTGTTTCCACCGCCGGCGGTGAGCGAAGGATCAACCGTGGAAGCTGGAATTTCATCGGGACTGTAATTACATTACATGGATGGTGTTATGTTTTCAGGGTGTTTATTTTTGGATTGATTTTGAGAGGCTTCAACTTTTGTTCGAGATGTGTTGTGTAGTTATAAAACAAATAAAATCACATAATGAAAGCAATGATTCTCTCGGTACCGAGTACGTAATTTGTATAATTGGTTGGAAGCAACTGCGATTAAATGTGTTGTTTGAATACATTGCGCTCTCTCTATGTTCATAACAGTAATCTTTAATCCAAAGATAGGAAGGTCACCGGACAAAACTACAAATTGAAACTGCCCAATTTTGCATTATATCTTACACTATGACTGTTCTGAGATGTTTACATAGAAGTTGCATTTGGATGCCGCTCATAAGATCGGGGTCCGGATCAAATAGTAATCTGAGGCAGCAATGTCGACAAAATATGGCGGGCGAGGCAGAATTCAGAATCAGTTCACTCTTCCTAGACAATTCTTGACAGACCCATGAATATGTGGTCTGGCGTTGTCATGCTGTATAATTATCTTGTCGGGACTATCCTCTCATTCGGTCACATTTTCATGCATCTAGGGGTCGTAATAGACTTAACCTTTGATTATATTTTCATAGACTTTGAAAAAATGAAGCTTCTTGTTGATTTCCACAAACACACATGTATATTTTCCGCCGCCGCGTATTGGAATACACCATAGATTATGAATGTTATTTTTGGAATCATTCAACCCTTTCGCTACGGCAGTGTGTGCTGGTGTGATCGATGTGAAGCATCACCCTGATGTCTTCTATAGGCAACGCGCGTACACACAAGTCATCGCTCGGATGTCGTCTATATTGAATTGGTTCAGATTAATAATAGAGCAGCTCATATTTTCATATTATTCCTTATATTGACAACTTTTTTTTCTTCTGCGAAATCGGTAGCCTCAGAACCGTGCACTCAATGAAAAGAGCTGATTTTTTCGGATACGTAAATAATGGAAGACGTAAAAAATAAGGTTTAAAACAATAATCAGTGCAAAGAAATAGAACATTACTTTACTGAAAGTTTTCTCTGATATATTTCTATCACAATAATCTTCCTTACCTTAATAAACATTATCTTTCCAATGTTACCTGATGAAAGTCTACTAGGGTAAGTGACTCAATTATGGAGGAGATATATCACCAACTTTCAGAAATTTGCGAATAAATACTCTATTTTAGTTTAGAAGTATACAAAAGTATATTTTTTTTCTGGCAGTTTGAACTCTGTTTTTGAAGATTCTCACTGATATTTGATGATTAATTGACTAAATTATATAAAAACATGTTTGAAAATGTCACTTCCTTGTACCCATTATGATAATAGTCGGTGTCACATGGAAAAAGTATTTATAGGATTCAAATAATACTTCGATTATAATTTTTAAATGAAACTATGCCTCTAAATCGTATTCCTAGTATGCAATACTATGTCGTTTATTCTACACTCGACAAAAATTATGGGCCCGGAGCGCGAAATCGAAGTTTTTGAGTGATTTTAGAAACGCTGCAACTTTGTGAAAAACCAACGCATGAAGATGGGATATACATTATTTTAAAGCTTAATTTAAAGCTTCAAGTTTTGAGGTTTAATACTTGAATGTTTCTATCATTTTGTGTGTAGGTGTAGTGGATAACAAACCTGGAAAGAAAAAAAATCGATTGTTTCTGTTTTTTTTAAGATTTTGTGGATTTTATTAAACAAGTCAATAGTAAATCTAATTAACCTTATCAATCAGCATTCATCTGATTTCAAGAACGCTCCTGTAGGTCATTTTACTAATTTTTTGATAGAATAAGAAAATTCCCTTCTTCTAATGAATACTAATTCAATAACACAATTATTCCCAAATCAGAATGCAGTTTCGAAAAATTCAATAAATTCTGTACAAGACTCATTATTTATTACCTCCTTATATCCGGGAAACTTCGTCCCGCCCAAAATTTATTTTTCGTTATCACATCCACGTTATCTTACTAAGCGCACGTTCATGAGTCCAATCGCAGAACTGTTCATTGATTAATCTTCTAAACGACCCTTTAAAATTACTTTTATTATAAAATTCCGAGTACTTCTACCAAAACTCGTCATTATAATATCTAATTATTTTCAGACACAGTTCTCGTTCAAGATTATTCAACCACTTGCAAATAACATGTTTCTCCGTTACATGGAATCAATGTTTGGATAAAAAGAGCCTTCAATCGACAATTCTTCGTTCGAGTTTTGCTCTTATCAACACATCCGGCGATCCATTTCCATTTATATAGATAGAAGACGATATAGGAGTGTGTTTTATCACATTAAAATCCATTTCCACTTCTGAACGAAGATCAATTTCGTAAGCGCAAACATCAAATAGACCACCAACGCATGTCAATATGTAAGTGTAGAACATATGCGAATTGAATTTTTCAAATTTTCCCATTTTGCTTCTGAGTTTCTGAAGTATGTGTATTATTTTTATGAGATCCCCTCTCCATTCCAGAGGGAGGGGTCTCATACATACCATCAAAGAAACATTTCTCGTACCTTAAAACCCTCATATCAGAAATTTGGCTGCATTTGCTTGATTAGTTCTCGAGTTATGCAGAAGTTTGTGTTCCATTTGTATGACAGCCCCCAAGCCCTTAGAGAGGGGGTAGATGTGACGAACGACGGTAAAAACATTCATTGCTCCCTAAAACCTCCACATGCCAAATTTAATTTCATTTGCTTGATTAATTCTCGAGTAATGCAGAAATTTGTGTTTCATTTGTAGGGAAGCTCCCCCTTATGGAGGGGGTTTAACCACCACAGAAACATTCATTGCACTCTAAAATCTCCTAATGCCTAATTTTGTTTCATTTGCTTGATTAATTCTCGAGTAATGCAGAGATTTGTGTTTCATTTGCATGGTAGCTCCGACCCCCCCCCCCCCCCCCATATAGAGGGAGGAGGGTTCTCGAACTATCATAAGAACCTTCCCCGACCCCAAAAACCCCTACACATTTTCATGTCTATCGATTCAGTAGTTTCCGAGTCCATAAGAATCAGACAGACCGAAATTCATTTTTATAGATATAGATTCATTATTCGGCTATTTTTGCCTAATTTTTGCTCGTGCTTTGAACGATTCGCTTAATTAACTTTCTCTTACGATAACCATGGCCTTCCAGACAGATTTTGTGCCACATAATTTCAATATGCAAAGAACGTCAACCAATTATTTGTATTCAAAATAAAAAAAAAACTTAGAACTTCCGGGATGATAATCTGAGAGAGGGTACATTAACTACAAATCATAAATGAATTAACAAGCATTATAAGTTCCGGTTATGATTTATTTTTTGTTAATGGGAAATTATTGTTTTTTCTAATATCCGGTATCCGACCGGATACCAAATATTAACAGGATAGGCAGGATACCGTCTGTTAGCTGACAGAAGAATCACAAAGGCGTGAGGGTTGTGATGCAGTTTTCGCTTCTCTCCAGGAACTGAACAAAGCATATTAACACATTCACCTAAGATTTAATTTTCAACAGAGTGGATCAAACAAATATGCTTCGGTCGGACACACATAGTGCTATTTCACTACACTACTGAGCGTTCAAAAGCGCCCTATGATCTGCAATTGCACAGCGTGAAAACATGAGGTACAACCATAATAAAAAATTTTGATATTGCGATAATTGGCACGTGGATGTAAAATTGTATCAATTATGGTAATACAAAAATACATGTTGGTCGCATCACAACATCAAGTAAACCGCTTTACCAGCTCCGAAATCAATTCATTACAGAGCTTTTTTATAATCACTAGAACTGATTTCTCTTGATCCATATAATGTTGATCACGTCGAATTATCAGTCGGGAGAGCATAGCAGTTTTCGATTACAACACAGTTTTCTCCACGTTTTATATCCCAAACATTTTTAAAATGTTTCGAATGTAATGTTTTCGTGATTAACTGTATTATATTAGTCAAATCATTTCATTCGATACCCATATGCGGGAGTTGCATAAAAAAAGTAATTGGCCATTTTGGATTTACACTTTTCTTAAATAACTGTGTTCTACTAGTCAAGCCCTTTCATTAGATACCCATATTGATGGGGTTTTGACGAAATTTGTTGTCTGCCATTTTCTAACGGCCGCCATTTTAGATTTCCATTTTACATAAATAACTGTGTCCTACTAGTCAAGTCCTTTCATTAGATACCCATGTTTATGGATTTTCGAGAATATATTTAATCCGCCAAAAATTTACAAACATACAAACAGCTAAATAGAACCGCTTAACACATTCGTCGCCCCGTCACCTAGATTCGTTCAAATTGAATAGGATTTTTAAAAGTTATTTGATAGAATAGGCACCTAAGTGTAACTATAGGATATGTGGAAAAATAAAAAATTGTAACCATATCATTATAATGTTTATAGTATGCTTCTTATCAATTTATAGTGCGGATTATTGCGGAATTGTACTGCATCTTTTTGCGAGACCCTTATAATATGACTTTGGCATGTGTCATTGTTGTCAATTCATCTTCAAATTAAATAGAATATTGCTAGATCATGTAAAAGTTGTTTACAAACTAAGTTTGATCTTCATTTAATCATTTATCCGCAAGAATCTAAGAAAAGTCATTTTGGGCGACGAACGTGTTAAAAGCAGCATGGGAAACATACATTTCTTCCGCACTGCCGCAAGACACGATTCGTCAGAACGAGCGTACGATGGGTAAGATTGGTAGTATGCGGTTCTCTACCAATAAGCCGGCTCTTCAAAGAAACACGGTTCTTTTATGAATCGCAGTTCTTTTCTGAACCGTGGTTCTCAAATGAACGGCTCTTAAATGAACCGCGGTTCATTATTTGTGGCGATTAATGGTATCGAATAGCGAACTGCTGAAAAGTATTCGATTAGCTGATGAACGATTAATTTCAAAAATCGGGGATCACTAATCGATATATTTTGATTCTTTGTACATCCAGGCTTTCAATGTTCCAGAAATCGATTCTCTGGTACTGATTTAATCAGTGAATCGATCTCTACGCTGTTTAGAAAATCAATTCGTCAAGATCGTTTTTTTATAAAGATCGCTCAATCCTAATCAAAATGATACAAACCAAATTTTAAAAAATCTTGCGTCGGCCGGGAATCGAACCCGGATCAACTGCTTGGAAGGCAACTATGCTGACCATTACACCACCGACGCTTATGGAATAAAAGTTGTTAAGTGTATAAGTTACCAAGAAAAAGAGTCTTATTGTTCTGCTGTCCAAAACGAGCAAGCAATGTAGCGACAATCGTCAGAGAAGTTTTTCGTAATTTCTGTTTCAGTGCCGCTCTAGACAGCGACCCGTCAACAGCGTAAGGTAAGGCTGAGTTAATTCGATTTTTTTCAAATTGACTTTGTTATTTTGCGCTTGAACTGCAATTATCATAGAGTAAGAAGCAGCACAAAAAATATGCTGCTCGATTCTCTTCCGACGCTTGGATCAGACGCGATCAATGAACATTGCACCGGACCGGAGAGTATAGAAGATGTTATTTGCATACTCTATTCCATTGTTAACATTTGTATTATAAAAATGGCCTTTTTCGGATGGTGATAAAAAAACTAAAGGGTGTGTCACATCAAATTGCATCACGGAAAAAACGCTGTAGAAATTCACCCAGTAGACCGATCCTTTAGAAAATTTTAGACAGTAAAATAAACACTATTAAACAACTTTTGGCATTTTCTCTTTATTCATACTTCGAGCCCAAGCCCGTATGCTCGCACCTTCCTCTTTACCCCGTCCATAAGGTTCTGTACAACGTCAGATTGTAGTTTTTTTTAACAGAAATCCATTTTCTCTTGAAGTCGCCTCCGATTTGACAACTTTTGGGTTCTTCCGGAGGGCCTGCTTCATAATCGCCCAATATTTCTCTATTGGGCGAAGCTCCGGCGCGTTGGGCGGGTTCATTTCCTTTGGCACGAAGGTGACCCCGTTGGCTTCGTACCACTCCAACACGTCCTTTGAATAGTGCCACGAAGCGAGATCCGGCCAGAAGATGGTCGGGCCCTCGTGCTGCTTCAAAAGTGGTAGTAAGCGCTTCTGTAGGCACTCCTTAAGGTAAACCTGCCCGTTTACCGTGCCGGTCATCACGAAGGGGGCGCTCCGCTTTCCGCAAGAGCAGATCGCTTGCCACACCATGTACTTTTTGGCAAACTTGGATAGTTTCTGCTTGCGAATCTCCTCCGGAACGCTGAATTTGTCCTCTGCGGAGAAGAACAAGAGGCCCGGCAGCTGACGAAAGTCCGCTTTGACGTAGGTTTCGTTGTCCATTACCAGGCAATGCGGCTTCGTCAGCATTTCGGTGTACAGCTTCCGGGCTCGCGTCTTCCCCACCATGTTTTGCCGGTAGTAAACCGAAATAATCGCCATGGTGGACGAAAACATGCGTGTGGCCATGTTTTTGAGTTCTTTCTTTTTTTTTATTTATCAATTCCTTCTCAGTTTTCGCGACAAAATTGTTGGAGTAGATCTTACGCTTCAAGTTCGTCGACTTGGGTACCACATCGATATTCAACGGCTCCATTTCTTCTAAGGATCGCTTCGAGTAGTGGACCAACGCCAGATCCGACCAGAACATCGCGTCTTCGCCCTTATGGCATTTCTTGATGAACGACGCAACTTCCGGCAGGCACTTCGTACTATAAATTTACCCGTTCACGGAGTTCCGGAGCTAAAGAAGAACGGCTTTGACATCTCCTTCTTGCTGATTGTCAGCCACAACAGCACCTTCTCGGGGAACTTGGTGTGTGAAATAAACTTCCTTTCGGAGCTCACTTCCTTCGTAGGTAAATAGTAAAATACGAAGCAAAGTAAAATACAAAGAATGTAAGGTAAGGAAAATATCATTCTTTGTGTGGACACCGACTGGACAACATCGTTGCTGGACGAGCTGAACTACAAGGGATCGAGGGCCTTCCTCAAGGCAGCGAGGGTGGAGGTGTAATGCAGGAGTAGAGGAAAGTTTTTCCAAGGGTCTTTCTCAAGGCTAGAGACAAATGAAATGAAAAGTAATTTAATACAAAAACCTAATCTAACCTAAGAAAAAGAATAAGAATACTTGCCTAGAATATGAACAGTGGATCTCGCTGAGGCAAATTTTCAGTCACGTTCTGTACTCAAGGCAATAAACATCGCTTGTTCTTCCTTGTTTTGCGTCATCACATGTCTTCGTTTCGGATTAAGCTGAGGACGCGACAAAATTACTCACGCGCTGATGTCTCTGGCATTGCAATTTTTGCATCAAACTGACGTCATTGCATTAAGGTTTTGAGCTACACAATTGTGTGGGGAATCATCAAGCTAGGTTATCGTCGGCCCATCAAGAAAATAAATGTTCTGGAATTTTGGTTTCGCAAACTCTTTCCACAAAGGATGAGAGCCGCTGCTTTAGCTTATATTTAAGCCGCTGCTGAATAGCTTTTTGTAATGATTAAACATAGTTTTTCGAATAATCCCATCTATATACGTCTTTTTTTTTACAAGACCACACCACTTGTTTCTGGCCTCACCTTTTTCTAAAATAATTCTCTAGTCAGAATAATCTCTCCATCCGCGAAAAAATATCGATCCGGAAGAGTGCAGATGTTCATTCATACCAAAAAATAAAGCCAAAAATACCCAGACCCATAGAATTTTCGCAATAGAGAATTATCTTAACTATTATTAACTGCTAGAAGATGTATATTACAATTGAATGAATTCCGAATCTTAAAATAATTAAAGCTTATATTTTAAAAAACACTTTACCATTGAATTATCCGTTTTACCAGGCAGCACGAATACTCATTCTTTGCAAGACTTTTGTACTTATACATTTCATCCAAAAATAGCCCCTCTTGTTTTAGTTTTAATTTTCTCCCAACTCGGTTTGAGTGGCGAACCCAAAACAGAAAGAAACAACAAACTTTCTTATCTTTATCAGTCCCCGGTGGAGGTAGCAGAAAAGTTTTCCCTGAATCAAAGCTAGTCTCCCATCGGGCATTGACAGCTGGGTGCCTCCTCGCCGAAAGGTGAATAAACAGTAACCGATTTGATGTGGGTGCGTTCGTTTTCACAACAAATTAAATCGTCATTCTTCAAAGCGCGGACACAATGCACGAATTGGCGCACTTTATTTAGTTGATTTTGCACTTATCATCCAGCGGCAAGGCAAAGTAGCGGACACAATTTGCGAGAGCGAAACCGGGCGCTATATTTATCCGGGTAATCACAGTGAAGGGCCATCTCCGCGGGAACAAAACCCTGCCGTAATCGCGCTTCTTCGGTACACACAATCCGCGGCTGCTGATCGTTTTGGTGTGGTTGGAAGCGACAGAAGTGAAGGCCCGACACCGCCTTCATCCTTAATTAACGGCCAAGTCTTCATTACCCTCACAACCCAATTTTAATTAACTCGCCGTTTTCCGCGAACCCATTCCATCCCCCCTTGGCCGAGAATCGATGAAGTAGGAAAGATTAACACTAAAGTTTTCCCCCCTTTCACTCGATTTTGCGACGCTAAATCAGGGCGATAAAGCGACAACTTGCTTACTGAATTAAAGGATAATTTTAATTGGCAAGTATTGGAGAGTAATAGTTTTAAGCCGCGCGCGGTCCAACGAGGGAACTTGTGTTCGATGCCAGAAGAAACTTTTCTCATTAGGTTAGCAGCCATTGTGACCGACACAACTCAAACCTCAACAGATTGTAGTTGCCAGACTGTGTGCGAGAGCAAAACTAATCCCCTAGAAGGTAATTTAGTAATTAAAATTCACCAGATCTGTCTAATTACTCATTCAAAATTCACGCATTCACCGCCGTTTCCTCAAAATGGAAACGAGGGAGCTTTCGACGTTTGCAACTGACTGCTTATCGTGATGCTCTCTGATTGTAATATGCACACAAACACACCATAAACCCGCACCGCGTCGGATGCAAGGTTAGAGAAACGTTCGGATCTAAATATTCGCAGAAGTTGTAACCAACCGGTTGCCACTGACTCTGTCCGGCTATGCTAAATTCACATGTGGCAGCACTCACTCATTTGCACATTGTAGTGTTGTCGAACAAAACCAACCACCTCTCCGCTAACTACTGCTAAGAGGATTTGAAGCTGCGAGCATTGTGTCCTTTTTGTCAACCGTTTGGTTATTTATTTATGTAGAATTCAGTGCTGGGGCTGGAAAAAGTTCGTTTCCGTACGTGCATTGAGAAAAAAAATCAAAGTTTTGACTGTGAATACCATATTTTAATGTTCACTTGCCGAATTTATGCTGTACAACAGTATTTGTTTGGGTATCACAATTTTATCAACTTCATTTGGGTTCATTGCGAGTGATAACAAGTGTTTCAAAAATAACATTCAAGACCTTCGATAGCTCAGTTGGTAGAGCGGTGGACTGTAGAAGGAAAGCAGAAATCAGTAATCCATAGGTCGCTGGTTCAAATCCGGCTCGAAGGAGATAGATATTTTTTTAAGGTTCGACGTACCAAATGCGTTTGATCACCTTGAACCGGAGGTAATATGTTGAATCGAAATCAAACTTGCATTGATTGATCAAACTTGCAACTTGATCACACATATGTTCAAATTGCAAGATTTCATGCATCACTCAAATTTCATGCAAGATTTCATTCAAGCAACGAGGAAAGTGTCACCCTTTCCGTGGTCGTTCGTTAATTGGGTCGGAAAATCAATACAATTATCGAATTTTACTCGCTAACTGGACTGTAAAACAGCAAAAGCAATACTTAAAATTGAAGATGACATCTATTATTGATACATAACTGTTTTGCAGCCCAGTTAAAGTACGCCCTGTTATAGATAAGTCCGGTTGAAGATCGTCCAGATAGCGAATGACTTCTGTATATGACGGGGTGACGAACATCTTAAGCGAGTGTGTTCCGGACTGCGACAACGTTGGCAATTGTACAGCGAAAAATGATACTACTAGGAGACTACTGATAATACTAGGAGACTGGCAACGATTATCATGCGAGGACTTTTTGAGATCGGCACTACATCGCATCACAAAAATGAAACGAAATGAGATATTAATAATCTTCATGACTCATATTCATAATTCTTAATGACTCCATTCCTTCTATGATAGATTGAGCAGTAGAACCAATACGAATGGATTGTGCTAGTCTGAAACGAACATTATTTCACCGAAAAAGCTATTGTTCCCGATGCCTTAGAATAACCGATCCACATATACTTCATTCACCATTCCACCCTGTTGTGTGTCACACAACGTAAGGACAATTGTCACCACTCACGAGACGCGACAGGAGACTAAGACTAACTATGTATCGGCTCAAGGAGGAGCGTCAAGGACGAAGCTGAAGAAAAATTTGAAGACGCAGTTCAACAAAACCATGTAAAATCATCATACAATTCAGTAGCGAAAAACCTTTTTTATGATTATTTTGTTGTATTGACACGACTTTAACAACCCATAAATAAAAAAAAATAAGTTTAAAGCGAAAATAAACCTGTATTTTCATTGTTTTCCCTCAAATTTCGGATACAGATTTTTTATACAGATCTTTTGGTTAAAATATTGATGTACAGATTTTTTTAGAAAATTATACAGAATTAAATGTGGCAACCCTGCTCTTAACACGTCTACGCTATCCATATAGCCACTGGTGCTGTTGCATAAATGCGTGATAATTATGCAACAGCACAACATTATAAAATGAAGTTGGAAAGTGTTTTCTAAGAGTAAAAAGGAGAGCATAAACGAGAACCTATATCCTTTTTGGTCTGGTCTGTATATGTGACAAAGTATGCGAAAATGTTTAATGGATGCCTATTTGCAATGTGTCTCTTGTTTCGCTCTCTCATATTGCTCTTATATTGCTAGGGCATATATATTATATTAGCTGACCCGGCAAACTTCATCCCGCCCAAAATTTGTGTATTGTTATCAATACCTTCAAACATCCACGTTTTTCTTACTATGAGCAAGTTCATGGGTCCAATTGCAAAAATGTTCATTGATTGATCTTCTAATCGACCCGTTGAATTTACCTTTTATTATAAAATACCTAGTATTTCTAACAAAACTCATCATTATAATATCAGATTAATTTCAGACACAATTATTGTTCAAGATTTTTCAACCACTTGCAATAACATGTTTCTCCGTTACATGGAATAAATGTTTTATACAGAAAATATTATAGAATAAAGACAGCCCTAAATCGTTAAATTCCTTGAGTTCTGCTCTTATCAACACATCCGGCGATCCTTTTTTTTTTGTATAGATAGAAGAAGATATAGGAGTGCGTTTCATCACATTAAAATCCATTTCTAGTTTCGAACAAAGATCATTTTCGCTAGCATAAACATCAAAAGAACTAACAGTCCTTGTCAATATGTAATTGTAGAACATATGAGAATTAAATTTTCCGAATTTTCCCTTTCTCCTCCAGAGTTTTTCGAAATTTTTCAATTGTCATGTTTGGTTGAAATATGCGTAATATTTTTATGGGACCCCCTCTCCATTCCAGAGGAGGAAGGGGTGTCATACCATTATAGAAACATTTATTGCACCCTAAAACCTCCACATGCCAAATTTAGTTTCATTTGCTTGATTAATTCTCGAGTAATGCAGACATTTGTGTTTCATTTGTATGGCAGCTCCCCCTTAGAGAGGGGGGTGGAGAGTCTAACCATCATAGAAACATTTATTGTAATCTAAAATTTCAATATACCTAATTTGGTTTCATTTGTTTGATTAATTTTCGTGTAGTGCAGAGTCTATCCACCATAGAATCATTTATTGCACCCTAAAACCTCCATATGCCAAATTTCGTTTCATTTACCTGATTAATTCCCGAGTAATGTAGAAATTTGTGTTTAATTTGTATGGCAGCCCCCCCTTAGAGAGGGAGGGGTCCCAAACTATCACGAAAACCTTCCCCGGCCCCAAAAACCCCTACATACCAATTTTCATGTTGATCGGTTCAGTAGTTTTCGAGACCATAAGAATCAGACAGACAGACAGACAGAAATCCATTTATATATATATAGATTAATCCAGTATGGGAGAAAAGCACATTTTCTGTTATTTTTACGTTCATTTTATATAACAGATCATGTAAATTAAATGAAATAGAAAATAATAAGAAAATAATAATAAGAGAAAATAACAAGATAAAAAGAAACAGGGTGTCCATCTGATAAGGTTAACGACGAAAACATCGATATACTAGAATGATTTCATTCTAAGAAATCGTTAATTAGATTGATGGAAATAGAGGATCAATAGACGAATTTCATGCCAACTCGACTGGCTACATCTCAGATTGTACTGAATCATTGTGGGCGTAAAGACATTGGTCATTTAACCAACTTTTGGAAAAGGCCATTTTTTGTTTCTTTACTTTTTACAAAAAAAATATAACTAAAAAACTTTACAAAAAATACAAAAAAAAAATTTAAAAAAAATTAATTGAAGATTGAAATTCATTCTTCTCAGCATCGTATTTTTTAAAACACTCAAAAAAATTATGTATACAGCCCTTACAATTTTCAATAAATCACTCATACAACCAAACACTCATATACGACAAAGTTTTAGATCTCATCAAAATATGAACTGTTGTCGAAGACATCAACTTTCTATCTTTTATAGGTTCTGGAATACATGGCATTCTTATATGGATACTCCTGAAAAAGTAATGTTTTACTTGTAAAATTTTTATGTGTAATTATGTTTAACATAGTTCTCAATAGAAAAAAATGCAGAACATGTAAATCGCGATAATTAAATAATTTCCTACATTTCATTTTCTAACTAACATTTTGTTTTATTTAAAAAAATATCAAATAATTTTTTAAAATTTTCATTGAAAATAAAATATTTTGAAAAATTACTATTAATGTTTAACTCGTAACATTTTTATGTGAATTATTGCGATTTGCATGTTTTTCAAACTTTCTCTATTCAAACACACGTGAAGAGCATGTCAAACGCGAGAATTTACACACAAAAAAGTCGCAAGTAAAACATTATATTTTCAGGAGTATCCATAAAAAAATTCCATGTATATAAGAAACTAGTTGTTGTAACAAAACTTTTTCCCTGTAAAAATCCCTATCTTCCGATATATCGGTGACTGGTTGAAAATTGTAGGGGTTATTCCGATTATTTTTCTGAGAATTTACAAAAAAAATTGAGAAAAATGAGTTTCAATTTATTTTTTTAGAGTAATATTTCTTTAAAAAAAATTGGTATTTTTTATGGAAATTTAAACAACTTCCTACATTTCATTCATTGACCAGAATTCAGTAGGTATCATAGTTTTGGGTCATAAATTTTTTGTAAAAAATAATCTTATTCTTTTCTAAGATGTCAACTATTCAAAGTTGTTTAACCGTTTGGACATGGGGCAATTTTTGTGAGTATGAGGAAGAGGTTGTTTATATTTGAATGACCCAAACTATTCAAATGTTTCCAAACGGTTAAAGGCCAATGTCCTCTCACCCACATCGTTTCACTGCTATCTGAGATGGTGCTGCCAACTCCGAAGACGAGTTGGCATTAAATCCGTCAATATCGAACACAACAATATATTTTAAGCTTTTTCATTTTATCGAAAGCAATGAGTGCTGCAGTACGAGCTGCTGAAACATAACTGTTACTGTTAATTGACAGATTTGTTGACAAAAAAAAATAAACAGCCATAACGAGTAACAGGCGCAACATTATTGTCGGTCACGACAACGCACCGCCACACACTGGAAAACCCGTCAAGAAAACACTGACTCGGGCTTGAATGAGAATTTCCTTCTCGTCAAGCGCGCTCACCAAACGTAGCGCCTTCTGATTGTCATTTGTTCAGATCGTTTCACGCTATTGATATTGAAAATGCAAATATAGGAGCACGAATCGTTAGTATCGAAACCGACATCGTTTTTTCGAGCATTGCTGGAACTCCAATATGTTGGTATAACGAATAGTTTTTGTTGGCAACAAAAAGTGAAAAAGTGAAATGTATGTCGAATATTATCCAAAATTCATTGATTAATTTTGCGTTTGAATGACTCTGCTCATACTGACCTACCACCTATTATTACGTTATTATACAACGAAGTTGGATTTTCATATAAAACTCTTTGTAAAAAAGTCGAATATCATGACATCTTAACAAGCACTAGTACATATTTACATAAAAAACGGGGGTTTTCACAAAACGCTTTGCATGACGTCCGCTTATTATGACCACCCTTCGATGTCATTATAAACGAATTCCACTGTATTTTGATTTTATTTTTAACCTTTTTTCTTTATTGACAACTATTCCTCAAGTTTCTAACGCCTTCGATAGCTCAGTTGGTAGAGCGGTGGACTGTAGCAGGGAAGGAGCAATGAAAGGAGCAGTAATCCATAGGTCGCTGGTTCAAATCCGGCTCGAAGGAACTTTTTTACCGCTTACCATTGCAGTATTCAAACAATATTGCGCTCAAATCCGTTACTGGAGGAACCTTATGCTAACAGAGGAGAAAAAATCGACGGGTTGTATCGCAATCTTTTTTTAAAAAAAAATTTATTAGTTTATCATTTCCGATATTATTTGCGAATACGTCGAAATTTTATAAATAACTCTTTAGTAAAAAGTTCCGGGACCCTGAAATGGTTTAATGGCTTTTTTGGTTTTGTAGAATCATTTCGAGAAGCAACGATTCTTTCTTGCCTTTGCGAGAACAATACGCTAATTGGTCATATGTCGCAATTTGTTTCTTTATATCAATGCACGCATTGCGCTGAGTATTTAACGAGAGGAATCTTCCGTGCATCGCCATTCAACAAGCATCAAACACGCGTCTAAGAGATGCAAAGATAGGAGCTTGTTGCATCAGAACAGAGCCGATGCGCACGAGAGCAAATACGAATGGCAACTAAATGTACCGAAGGTGTGCTATTCACATATACAGGAAATGAACAAGTTCTATTTTTCGCGCAGCGAAAACAAGCAACACACACAAAGTCAAACAGTGATGGCTAGAAGCGACCTATAATTATTTGCATTCTTCTCTTTTTTTCGCCTGCTTTGTTATGGCTCGGATGGTTGTGTTAATTGCAATGCCAGATGCACATCAAGTGAAATATTCGCTAGCGTTCACAGCTCGAGGGGAAACATAAAACACAAAACGAGCAGAATAAGCGACCTTTGTTGTTTCGGGCACAGAAAGATTCTGAGAAATTTCCTTAAAGGAGATGCATTACTTATACGCTAGCGACAGCTTACTTGCTATGTAAGGGTGGAGTTTACTTCGCAAATATTCTCTCTTCGCTATCCCCCTTCGTTGTTTTTATTCTAGCGGCTGCATAAGTTGCCCGTTATAGACAACTCTGTTCGGGAAAGCACACAAATGGACAGAACAAATGTATGGGGAAATGGGAATGCTTCCAATTTTCATCAATTTAAACCATATATAGACTATGGGATTGTAATGTATAGCATATAAAAGAAATCCTAGAAAATTTCCGATTCGATTGGTATGCAAAACGTTAAAATCCGTTCGCAGCAAAAATAGTTATTAACGTTAACTTTATTTCATAAAAACGTGACCGGTTTTTGATTTGACACCCTTAATGTAAGAAGTAGCCCTACGTCAAAAATCAGCGTCGGAGAGGTCACGGAGCAAGTCTCTTCAGCAGGCACACGAGAAAGCATCGCTCCAGCAGCTGATGTACGACATTGACGTACGAGGATCACAAAATACTGCATATTTCACTACACTTCAGTTTTATTCAACTTTAGGAAAAATTATTTTCGAAAAGAACTTTAACCTTGAGAAAGGTTTTTCCTTGGTTATATTGTTTTCCAATACAATTTCCTTATAGTTAAAAATAGTTTTACCATCTTGGACTATTTTTTGAAATTTTCTATATAACTTCTATTTTATAATATTTTAGATATTGCAAATTATTTTTTTTTGTAAATAAAAAAGAGTACTCATTTTGTTTTTCTCAGTGTATATTTTTTCACAGTTTAACATCAATGCTTTATAGCTCTTTCTAAGACACTATTTCGGTACGGCTCATAGTTTTTGAGATATAAATTATCAAAGATTTCTCTTACTAAAATCGATACGCCCTTTTCAAAAGTTACACATGAGTCAAAAAAAATCCCAATTGTTGTGGAAAACTCATATTTCCTCCAACCCGGAATACAAACTTTTATTCGTATCAAAAATACATGTTTTTAAAATCTGCATTTTTAGTACGATTTCATTTGGAATTACTAAATAGATAAAATTGTGAATTTATCAATAGTAAGTAAGTTAAAGTAGCGTTGACATGCAAGCTTCGAATTTCTCATACAGTTATGCAGATCGCATAGCATTTCCCTAATAAGGACTCAAGAATCGGGCACCCTGACGATACAAACAAACGGCGAGAGCTCTTGTACTCGAGTAAAAGAATATAATTTCTCACACATTTGTGCAGACCGCTAGGTTACTAAATTGAGCAGCGTAATGAAATTGGACAAAAAATCATGCACCGTGACAAATCTTATCGTCAATGCTGAGTCTGTTGCTGGGGCTCTCGTACTCGAGCGAGAGAATATGAAAGAGCGTGATTGAAGTCGACCTGGTACCATAGAATAAAAGACAAAAATTGAACCTGTTGATCCTGTTATATTATTTTGTCGTTTTGTGTCATGAATGACGATGTTTTATGGCAGGCAATAAAAATCTCATTCTCATCAACAATTATGATAAGTTGCTTTAAAATACATCAACTGTTCTTATCTAAGTAACCCGCTATCAAAAAAATCATAGTCACATTAACTTTCATAATTTTTTTGATTTCCTGAATAAACTATAGATCAGTCTGAACGCGATTTGTTTTTTTTTTCTTGTTTTTGAAGCGTTTTTCCTCCATAAACATAATAACTTATAATATTTCAATACAAGTGTTTCATGGCGACTTAAACCACATTAACTGATACAATATTCGTTCTGCTCAGTCCAATTCCAAAACCAAAACATTTGCCTAAACGAACGTGGGAGGGTAGCAAAAAAACAGCTTTGTAGATAACTCAATCTTCTCGCGGTCCACGTATGTGAAACAATATGCCAGCGAACTTGTGGGACAGATCAAAAACATCACCGAAAGTAGAGGGGGGAGGTTGGTCCACCCAGAAGAAAAAAAAAACATTATTAGCAAACCACCGGAGGAACCCCGAGAGCGCGGTATCCGCGGAGAGGAAAATTAATTTAATTCAATTGTGCCTGCGAGTGATGAACTGTGTACTTTTTATCGTTGTTTTTTTCATTCCTAAGTAAATGTACGAGATCCCTGCCCAATTTATGTTTGCATTTGACGGATCATATTTAATTCATAATCTCCAGCGCATGACGACGGGGAAGATTTTCACTTAAACATGAATTAATCCGCATTAAGCGGAATAGCTGATGGGAATTTACTGTTGGCTGAGATGTGTCAATATTTCATCTTAGAAATTGACCGTTGGTTTCGGATTCGCGCAGAGAGGGGAGAGAATAATATTTTAGCGAAGTTTGTTGTTTTTGTCGAAACAAACACAGATTTTTGAAAGTCGATGAGCACCATATTGTGTTCTAATGTGGTTTTGTGGTAAGCGAGGAGCCAAAGAGATTAGAACAACTTTCGAGTGGATCCACGTTTATTATCTCTCCTGCCCAACAAAAGCTGTATAAATAAGCGATAAACAACTGCCAACTGCAAGTTTTCCGGCGGCGGATTGGTTTGGTCTGCTTTTGGGGAAGGTTCATGAATTTTCAAAGCCGGCCACCACCGTCAGCTCAGGTGTATCTTAGCTCCGGGGAAGAAAAACAATCAACCACAAATGTGCGCACGAGGGATCGCCTTCGGGAAGAAAACAAACGATGCGTGATTCGGTTGCCTTGGGAAATTTGTAATAATTAACATCCTCTCCCCACGGCAAATGGGGTAATTTATATATCATAAATACAAGTAATTCCACAAACAAACCGGAAAAAGTGCAAAACAACAGCAACAAACACGACGATCACGTTTGGTGCTCTAGTTGTTCTGCAACAAAGTTGGTCTCCTAAATTTCCAGGTTCAGAACCACCAGCGCAACGAAGCAACTTTTCGGTAACTGAATTATCATACCATCATAATAGTAGACACATACACACTCATTGGAAAGCCTCCGTCGAAAAACGACTGGTCCTCGTTAGGCACACCTTTGCAACTTTGGCGCATCCATTACCGCCACCATAATGAAGACAACAGACAAAGTTCTGGACAAAATCGAGAAAACAACAGCCACAGCTGCCGGATAATTTACATAGAGCGCACTTGTTGCTGTCAATTGTCGGGAGATTGAAATTTATGAAAATAGGGTCATTTGTCACTGGAGAGTGCAATTTTCCGCTTCCCGACGCCGTAATCCATATTTGTTGTAAAAGCAATATTTTTTCTCCCTTAGAGGCCCCATATCATCTGAATATGGTGCAATTCCAAATGAAATCGACAAATGACAAAACATGAGTACTTTTGATTCGAATGAAAATTCATATTCCATTTGGGTTGGAGGAAATATGAGTTTTCCACAGCATTTGGGAATTTTTTGACTCGAGTGTAACTTTTGAAAATGGCGTATCGATTTTAGTAAGATATATTTGATAATTTATATCTCAAAAAATATGAGTCCTACCCAAATAGTGTCTTAGAAAGAGTTATAGAGTATTGATGTCCAAACGTGAAAAATATATACACTGAGAAAAAAATAGTACCGTCATCCGGGGGCAAATTGATCAACGGGGTGAAATTGATCAAACGTATTACTGAAAACAAACCCAAATTATCAGAGGTATTATGCAATTTAATTTTAAACTTTTTTAATCTGAAATGATCAATAATCGTCTAAAGGTTCTTTTTGTCAATGGATCTCAACGAATCTATTATTAAATTGCATGAAAATTAACATTTTTCTGAATACAATATTTATAGACGCTAAATAATTAATTCAGTTCTAGCCGATACTTGAAGAGTTGAATAAGTAATCAAATACTTGTAATTACTATTCAAACAAGTGACAAAAAACTATTTAACAAAAAAGCACCACGAATGAACCGAATCCCATCATGCGACATATCAAACGTCTTGGTTTGTTAAAACTAGCTCATTGGTGACCATTTCAAGAGTTTTTGGCCACATTAGGATAACCCGAATGGTCTCCGGATGACCTGCAGATCAGTGTTTAAATCGAGTTATGGAAAGGCATGACGAACCCTTGAATTATCACTAAAATGGCCGTAGGTGAAGAAATAATTGACTTTCTATACATTTTTGTGCATATGATACTAGAAAATCCTGAAAAACATAGATTGGTCAATTTCACCCCGAAGCCACATTTTGAAATTTTCAGCTAAAAATTTTCCAAATTAGCGCTTAAGGATTTTTTTTGAACAAAACTTACAATAACGTTTTGTAGGCTTAGCACCAGTACTGATTTTAAAAACAATTGGGTATAAATCTAACAAAAAAATTCAGAAACATTCACATTTTTCTGAAATTAGTGATCAATTTGCCCCCGGTTTACGGTACTATTTTTTATTTGCAAAAAAAAACTTTAATTTACAATATCTAAAATAGATATATTTTTTTTTTTCACTTTTTTCATATAAAAAAGAAGTCATGTAGAAAATTTAAAAAACGGGTACAAGATGGTAGAACAATTTTTGACGAACTTTGTGGAACATCGAATTTTTATGAATTTTCGAAACTTCGAATTTTTTTATGCTAACAATCATTTTTAGATCCTCCTTCTGCAGCCATTCTCGAGACATTTGAAAAAAAACCTTTCTAATTTTTCAATATCATTTTTTTTAAATTTACATGTGTATTTTTTTTTTCTTATTAAAAAGAAGTCATGTAGAAAATTTATAAAATGGGCCCAAGATGGTGAACCTATTTTTGACGAACTTGGTGGAGCATCGATTTTTTATGAATTTTCGAAACTTGGAATTTTTGTATGTTAACAATCATTTTTAGGCACAAATTATGAATTTTGATGTGATTTAAAACAAAAATGTTCTGAATGAATCGAGAACTAATCAAGCAAATGGAATCAAATTTGGCACATAGAGGTTTTAGGGGTCGATAAACGTTTCTATGGTGATTTGACACTCCTCCCCCTCTCTAAGGGGAGGCTGCCATACAAATGAAACACAAATTTCTGCATAACTCAAAAACTTATCAACTTAAAAACATGATTGGAGAGGAGGTCCCATAAAAATAACACACATATTTTAACCAATCATATTCCAACGAAACAAGAAAATTGAAAATTTTCGGAAAGCTCTGAAGGGAAATGGGAAAATTCGAAAAATTCAATTCACATATGTTCTGCAATTACATATTGACAAGCGTTGTTAGTCCATTTGATGTTTGCGTTAACGAAATTGATCTTCGTTCGAATGTGGAAATGGATTTTAATGTGATAAAAAGCGCTTCTATATATCGTCTTCTATCTATATAAATAAAAATGGATCGCCGAATGTGTTGATAGGAGCAAAACTCGAGAAAGGAATTGTCCGATTTAGGGCTGTCTCTATTCTATCATATTTTCTGGATCAAACATGCAATAAAATGTAACGGAGAAACATGTTATTTGCAAGTGGTTGAAAAATCTTGAACGAGAACTGTGTCTGAAAATAATCTGATTTTATAATGACGAGTTGTGGTAGAAATACTAGGAATTTTATAGTAGAATGTAAGGGTAGATTCGAAAATTGGTCAATGAACATTTCTGCGATTGGACCCATGGATGTGATAACGAAAAATAAATTTTGGGCGAGACAAAGTTTGCCGAGTCAGCTAGATTATTATAAAAAAGACAATGAATTAGAAATTTTTTTTTCAAATATCTCAAGAATGGCTGCATTTAGAAGGAAATTGATAAAAAACTTTTCTGTTTCAAATCACATCAAAATTCATAATTTATGGCTAAAAATGATTGTTAACATACAAAAATTCATAAAAAATTGATGTTCCACAAAGTTTGTCAAACATAGTTTTACCATCTTGTACCCCTTTTTATAAATTTTCTACGTGACTGCTATCTTTATATATAAAAGAAGGATTTTTCCACGTACTTGTAAAATATCATCACGGGAGAACGGAACGGTATATTTTGTGAGTTTGTCTTCACCCAAATTAGAACAATAGACTACTTTAAAAATATTTAAGATCATTAGAATGAAATGACTATGCGTTTCTTTATATATAAAAGGATATTTCAAATAAAAAGGGAAAATTCGGATAAGAGGTACGCATATGTATGTTTCGCAGTGAAAATCATCATTTGGATCAATTTTACAGATCTGAACGATTACATACAAACACTCTTAAAATGTATTCGTTATATTTTGCTAACCAAAAATATTCTCCAGAAATAAATTATATGGCAGAACAACGTTTGCCGGGTTAGCTAGTTTTATATGAAAAAATTAAAAAAAAAAGTTAAAAATATCTATTTTAGATATTGCAAATTAAAGTTTTTTTTGTGAATAAAAAAAAGAGTACTCATTTTTTTTCTAAGCGTGTTGCGTTTGCAACCGGATTTTCCAAAATGATAATCAAACACAGTTTTTATGTATAGGTTAGATTATAATTTTCCTACGAATATATACATAATTTCTCAATTTATCAGTAGTTTGCATGTAATTTATTCCGCTTACGTTTAGTTCCTTTTAATAATTCGCGATATAAGTAATAGTATAGGTAAGGTAAATGATTTTGATTTGTCCAGTCGAAAATTTGATCATGGTTTTCCCACTTTTTGGAATGCTCTAATACAGCGCTCCTGTGTCAAATAAGATATTCGAATGTTTCAAAACATATAAATAAAATAATTTTTTCATGATTTACAGTAGTTTTATAGTATATTTTTACGGAATCACATGTTTTAAAGAATTATAAGATACACCTTCTGTTTGTGTCAATGCGCCCCTCATTCGAGCTCACTTTTAATCGATCACCAGCTCATTATTTGACACGTATTCACTCTTTTTCTGGATTATAACACTTACAAATATTATAAACATCATGCTTGCACACAATTTGTATCAGATTTACATAGCTAAACCATTAAATTAATGCATTTTGATGAACTCAATTCTGATCATGAGTTGTCCAATTCAATAATGTTGTTTTGTCCACATGATTTCTATGGCAACCGCTTCGCGCGCTGCGGTTTGTTTCTTGTGTCCTTCGCGCCTAGCAGAAATAAAGTTTCTCTTTGTTGAGTGTGTTGAGGGTAACACTTTTAAAATGCCCAAGAATAGGCAATATTCTGAGAAAAGCCTAAATTATGAATGGATCAATATGATTACAGTAAACTCAAACAATGATAAATGCAACATCTACTTTGTGAATTCGAATGTTTTCATTCAAAAATGGTGATTTCTAAAACCGGAAAAACCATGATCATAATTCCTCTTTGAGGAAATTCATTAAAAACAGAAAAATTTGAATAATTTCAACACCTTATGGTAATATTACCAACTAGAGACTTGAGGCTTTTCAACAAACCCAAACTCGTATCGATTATGTGTGATTTTCATGAACAAAAATCGATTTGCATTTACTAGTTGCGTAAAAACATCCCAAATCGGACCCTAATAAATAAGTATAAATAGTATAAGTAATGTGGATCAGGTAAAAAAATAATTTCTATAATGCTTCAGTTCAGTTTGGTGTTGTTTTGTATATTATTGTTCAGTACAAACCAAGATCTCGACGATGGTGAACCGGCCGGGGAGCTACAAGGTGATGGGATACAAGGTGATGGGATATATTTTTTCATGTTTTAACATTAATACTCCATAACTCTTTCTAAGGCGCTATTTTCGATACGACTCATAGTTTTTGAGATATAAATTATCAAAGATTTCTCTGATTAAAATCGATACGCCCTTCTCAAAAGTTACACTTGAGTCGAAAATTTTTCAAATGCTGTGGAAAACTTATATTCCCTCCAACACAAACAGAATACAAACTTTTGTTCGAATCATAAATACAAGTTTTTAAAATCGGCATTTTTAGTACGATTTCATTTGGAATTGCACTATGGTGTGATGATGATGATGATGTTGAGGCAGGATACCCCGTACGGAATGAACACCCCCGCGATCGACGTGACTTTATTAGATTTGCATAGGTTAAGTGGGAAAATGTCACCGAGTTGCAGTTCCTTCCTTGAGGTACGAGTATATGAACGAAGGAACGTCAGACTGTGCGAAAATATTACCGTGACTCGGAGCTTCTCCAGCAATCGAGGCCGTCGTTGTTTATTCATGCCCTTTCTTTAATGTGCTGATGAATGATGGAAAATCAAACACAACAAAGCCACTCCTTTTCTGCTTACAGCTCTCACCAAACACAATCTAGAAGGAAAGAGTGCAGCACCGCACTTTTGTCATAAGTTGGCATCGAGGGTTTTTTTTGTTGCGTCTGAAGGAGCCGAAGTGACGATTGTTATGAATAATGATAACGATGATGATGACGAGGACGATAGATGTATAATAAACGACGTCCCGATCGGGTGTGACACCCTCTTCACGGGCTACTCCTGTGCGCCCCTTTTTTCGGAAGCAACAAATGATCACATTGAATGAAGTGGCGAGAGCAGAAAAAGTGAAAGTAAGGATAGCATGAAGCGTGAAAGCAATGGATTTTCCATCCATTTACGCCGTTAGGTGATGGGAAAAGGGGATGAGACAGATTGAACAGCACCGATTGCTATCATCTCGGGAACGTCAGATCAAAAAGAGTGTTGCGTGCGAAGATCGAGCAAAAGGTTCATCCTTTGTAAATGATGTGTTCGGGCGCTAATTGAGCGGAGGGATGGAGATTTCCTCTTCTCTATGCACCGTCCCCACATTGATCAATTTGGAATAAACTTCGAACTCGTTATTGTTATTTCTGTGCAATATTGCTCTAACAGATTTATCGTTAACCGGTTCCATGGTGTAATGGTTAGCACTTTGGACTCTGAATCCAACGATCCGAGTTCAAATCTCGGTGGAACCTCATTGTGTGTTTTTTGTTATTGTGATATTGTTTTATATTGTGGAAACCAGCTATGGTCCCCTGTCTCATTTCTGTTCAATAGAATCATTATCAATGTGGCAGTATATATTAGGGGATAGATCAGTGGTGGCCAGGTATAGACACGGTGCGGACCGCATTAGAGTTTTTGTTATAGCCGGGCCGCAATGATTTTTTTCTAACTTTTCTAATGAAATGTGAAATATACGTATTTAACTGGTACTTTTTTGACTTACTTTTTATTTTAAATTAGAAAGAATTCAATTCTATACCTGTGAATCTCATAACTCGAGAACAAAATAAGATAAAAACCCAAAACTTTTATGGAAGGTATAAAAGTATCCAGAATTAACATTTTTGGCAAATTTATTCGCTCCTTCACGCATAGTCGAAAACACTAAGGGCAATCGTCAATCGCTGCAGCTTCTCGATAGAATTCTTTAACGATTGGTAATTCCAATGAGAACATCCACAGGCACGTAATTTGGGGAGATGAAGTCTGGCAGGTTTGTTGTCAGTCTCGTTTTTTAACCATTCCAGGAAATTTTTGCATCGTTCCAAATATATTCGCTTCAATCTGGCCGTCAATAATGACTCACACATCGATGTACGCACCAATTAATTTCGACTGATAGACACTTTTGTTTCCGAAGAGGATTGCGTTGAACGCGTTCATGAAAACGTAGATAACATTGTACAGCCTACCGACCTCGGACTTCCCTTTATGAGACTATCGCCCACAACAGCTGTTTCTTTGTACTGTTGTAGTGTACGGAACACGAATCGTTCATCGATAGGAAACGGTTTGAGCAGCTCGTAGATCTTTGCCGATTTCCCGCATTTAAATAACGTGACAGTTGCCACATGCTTCACGTACAGACCGAACTTTATCGTTGCTAGGAAACAGAACAAGTATCGATGGGACCATGAAACTTGGTGAGAGAGAAGTTCAACACTGTTTCGATTTCATTCGATCTACTTTTCTTGAGCCATTTTATCTAAATCAGCTTGAATGTGAGAGATAAGGTAAAAACAGAATGCCGCGTTGTGCGTTGCTTCTCATCAGCAGTCATTGCTTGCGTTTTGTACTAAAACATTCGCCCGACGCAGTCTGCTGATTTGCAGTCACAAACTAGCCTTCGCGTCACCACTTTCCATGTAAACAAAAACAAAATAAAGTTCGTATGAAAATCTTATTCTTGTTGTGTCCACGGATCAGTTAAATGTTTTTAAAAACAACACATTGACATATCCGTGCCGGCGGCATTGAGCTTCGTTTACTAGTTTAGGGGAGAGTGAAAGAATAGCTGATTTTCAGTCGGAATGAACACGTTTTCAAAATTAAAATTATTAATGAAAATTAGCTTTTCTATATCAAACTAGTATTCTATTTAAATGAAAAACATTTTTGTTTGCTAGTGGTGGAAAAGTCTCATACGAAAATTGTTTATGAAGACAACTCTATATTATGATGAAAAAATTCAGCAACAATCTTGGAATTGTTTAGCCATATGGTTGAATGAAGGTCAGAAACACGTGTTTCAAGTAATCAAATAACATGATGTGAAAATTTTCATTCAAATTTTAGAATTTAAAAGCCGGCTTCGTGTCTTCTAATCTGATAGAGATTACACTAATGAGTTTGGGACCCAAATTATGGCCCTAATTTGAAGTTGTCACCATGCCACTGTCATCGCGAGTTCGGCGCAAGCAGTTTAGAACAAATGTTAGCGTTTAGTAAATGGGAACACAAATATTTAAAATAAAGTGTCAAAGCTCAATTGTCGCAACGCGACACATAGCGCGGCATTCTGGTCCCACCTATAGCGATGTGAAGCGTGTCTTCCAAACGACTTCCAGTGATTTTATTCCTTGATTTTTATTTTTATTCTTTCATAACTAAAACAATTGCTCACAAATATTTGCGGATTCAAACAAAGAAGTAATAAAATGAGCATGTTTTATTAGTTCTGGCAATCGCGCTTCTGGAACATATCTGGAGTAGGAATCCAAGACATCATGGTTTTGAAATTTGGCACACAACTCTAAATCACACTGCGTTTCAATGAGATCCATCTGCATGTTTTCTGAATCGAAACTGAATGGGGTAGAGAAAATTGGAGAATTATTTCATGGGCTTGGTCAATTTTCATGGTATGGGTACATTCGTAATTGTTCGGATCATTGACGTTAACTCGCCAGCGAGTAACTGACAACGTATAAACCCGGTTTTACTGCCGTTACTTGCATGAATTTATGTGAGTATGAGCAGATAAGAACCAAAAACGTGAAAAAGTCTTTTGAGTACTAACGAGAACGATTATCAGAAGATTAAATTAGCACGAAAAAAAAGGGAAAAGAAAACAGAAAAAGATTAGTTTGGATACACACGATTAACAAGAATTACTCGCAAAGTTATTTCTAATCAATTGTATGGAAGAATTTTCAACTATATTCATAATTTCGCTCATATGATATAACCGCATAAACAACGTCGGAGGGCCGCAGGATGGCCACCACTGGGTTAGATAATCAGTTTTAGTCTAGCAAAATCCGGAGGGTATGTAAAAACTGCATTCCCATCGCGTGTATTTTTTTTCTAATATGTTACATTAGGGTGCCAATGAATGTATGGGAAAAAATCGACCTTAAAATGTTCAAAAGTTACCCCATAAAAAATGTTCACCACCTCGAAAAAACACCTTATGCAAAATTTCAGCTCAATCGGACTTTGAGTTCTTCTAAAATCGAAAAATCACCCAAGGTGGGTGTAAAGGAAATCTGGGTCTTCGAAAAAAAAATTGTCAAAAATTGACACTCTGGGACTTTTTTTCGGAATACGGACAAAAGGTATGGTTTGGGGTGCCAATGAAAATAGTTATATCAATTTATCGTTTGGAACTTGAAACGAAATGTTGATTTGCACGATAATATATCCTATGCAAAATTTTAGGTCATTCGGACTTCATTTACTAGTCTCGCAGACGTTAAAAGACGTTGATTTCGGGTGATTTTTCGGTATTCAAAAAACACAAATTTTAACGTCTGCGACACTAGTAAATGGAGCCCGAATGAGTTAAAATTTTGTATAGGGTATATTATCGTGCAAATCAACATTTCGATGCAAGTTCCGAATGAAAAATCGAGATAACTATTGTTGCCGCACCCACCGGTTACCAAGTGAGTCCCGGTTACGCCCTTCACAAATGAATGTGTCATATTTATGGGAGATTTGTCATGATGGGAATGAAGGATGAAGAGGATGAAAACAAACAATAGATGGATAGAGTACATTGAATTAATAGAAAACTGAAATTAAAAAGAAAGTCGTAGTTTTGAGAAAAATACAAAAAGTTTGTGAAAATTTATTAATTAAAGGATTGAGACAAGGAATAAGTAGAGACCGGAGGAGTTAAGGAAAGAGACAGAAGAAAACCAAATGTAAGAATTTATATTTGTATGAAGAATTGATTGTCAATCTAATTATTAATAAATTCTAGCTTAAAGCTGTGTTACTATATACGTAGCTAAAAAGAGGTTTCACTCCCATCGTTCTCCTGAAATTCGTCCGGCAACAACTATTTTTTTGGCACCCAAAACCATACGTTTTGTCTCGTATTCCGAAAAAAAAGTGTCGATTTTTGATAAATAATTTTCTTTCGAGATAATAGTAGATCTCGACGTTCCATGTAATTTTAAGACATTTGGCATAATTTTTTTTTTTTGAAAACCCCGATTTCCTTTATTCCCCTCTAGAGTGATTTTTCAATTTTAAAAAAACTCAAACTTTGACCGCTTGCGCTACTCGGCCTTAAGGGGGGACCCCTGTCTAGAAGGTCGGAAAATAATGAATTGTGAAGTGAAGTGTTCGTAACGATAATGAGTAAAGCTGTTGGATTTTTTCCTACTATGTGATAATTCAAATGTAATTCTCATATGAAATGATAGTGAAACCAAGGGATTACTGTAAAGAAGCAATTGTGAATTTAATTTTATAGTTATATCATCAGTGCATTAAGCAATTTCAAAATATAAGAACAAAGTGTCCGAAATATGATTCATAACGGTATTTACGAGGTATGGCTATTAAATAACGAGACTGGTTATGAAAAAGGACAAAAAAAAAGACACTTCAAGCTACCGAACGCACTATTCGTTTACCACCCCCCCCCCCCTCCACCCCCTCAGGGCGCCCTCCAGGCACGCAAGTCTCGTTATTTAATAGCCATACCTCGTATGATACGCATCGGGTATTGAAAAGACCACTATTTTTCGGAGGTCATAACAACTTTAAAAACAAGAAACTCTAATTTTTTCGATATTTTATAAAAATATTCTAATGTCTAACGTCTTCAAATTGCATGAAACGTCGAGATCTACTGTCATATCGATTTTCTGTTGTCAAAAATCGACTCTTTGGATGGTTTTTAGGAACATCCCGTGAAATCTTGACTTGCGTGATAAAATACCCAACGCAAAATTTTAGCTCAATCGGACAAACGTCAAAATTTGAGTTTTTTTAAACCGAAAAATCACGAAAAATCGATTTTGACAACAAAAAAAAAATTCGAAATTACAGTAGACCTTGACGTTTCATGTAATTTAAAGATATTTGGCACATTATTGTTTTCTAAATTCCGATTCCATGTACTTCTTCCACCCCCTAAACACCCACCAATTTTCGAATTTTTAAAAACCCCTATCTAACGCTTGAGGTATTGTTCTAAATTTTCAAAATATTAGTTGGAATTCTGTCGCAGAACGAACTCGTTGCTTCAGAACCGATACCACCAGTAAGGTACCGATTTTCAGACAGCTTCTACGCATCCAGCTGTCATCAGCGTAATAATCATTATTCGCGCACTCAAAAAATGGAAAATACATCTTCAAATATACCTTAAACAATAACCCGAACGCTTCACTTCATTCCTAACACCCGAAAGAAAATAACGAAAATTCGACCTTCCAGACAGAGGTCCCCCCCTTAAAATGATTTATATTTCATCTAGATGTGTTCATTTACCACCTTTCCGTATTACTTTCGTATAATTTCCGATGTTGCAGGCTAGCTCCCCTATTTTATTAGTTTTCATTTAATTAGCTTCCTCACACATTCAAAAAAAAATGTGGAACGCTTCACGATTTTGCGTGTCATCCTTGCGCAGGGGCCATGCTAATCTTCTCTGTATCGTTCCAATTTTAGTATATGTCCAGCCGAAGCTAGGACAAGCAATGCAGCTAGAGATGATGTTTATATAGCGAGTGAGTGCCATCTCAGTTCTATCGATGGTTAGCCTCCCGCACGAACGCATTCACTTTTCAAGGGTTTGAACAGCCATCCAATAAGGGTAGGATTCCCACCCGTCATAAGGGTAGGATTCCCACCCGTCAGTGGAAAGATATTTCAAACAAGAATCCATTGTCAAAACTTTCTTCCTTCCGCAGACTTCCTATTGGAATCCGGTTGAATTGAAGGTATCGATTTAGGACTAGAACTGCTAATGAAGGCAACGATTCTGATCAAAATTCCTGTCGAAATCAGACCAGCTGCTGATAGGTATTTAAAAAAATAGCACAGAACCCCAAAATCAAACAGTGCCATTCGTAAATTCAGAATTTTTATCCAAATATGCACTCATCATGAGTGGAATCTTGGAATAGCCCTACTGGACATAAAAGCCGTTGATGTTGTCATGGGTTTTAGCAACGAGATTTTTTTTGTTGAAGTGTTGCTAAAATTGAGTTGAGTTGAATTGGATAGACTGTACACTTCGTAGTTGCTCTCCGTGATTGACCTGAAGCAGTGAAATTGCGCACAAAAACACACACTGAATGATGCTTGGGAGTAAGAATGGAACGGATAGTAGTTTGGCCGGATATTCGGCTCTTCATCTGCGAATATGAAACTGGGAGAAATTGCATGTGTGCATGAAGCTAATAAAAGATTACATTTTAGGGAGTAAACAACACATCTTTACATAAAAATAATGAACTACGAATAACAGTTCGGCTGAAAAGTTCATAAGGTTGACGTCTAGATGGCGCCTCTTGCAAAAATCTACTTGACTATCACCAAGCACCATCTTTCAATGGATACGTGTCAAAATTTGACAACAATCGGTCGATTGGTTCGTGAGGTACAGCATTGAGAGTGAAACAACTGTTGTTGTTGTTAAAAATGGAAAAATCCGAATTTCGTGTATTGATAAAGCATTGCTTTGAATTGGGCTTCGAATTGCTTCCGCATCCACCGTATTATCAAGATTTGCCCCCCAGCGACTATTTTCTGTTCGCAGACCTGAAGAGAATGCTCACTGGCAAGAAATTTACCGACCGATGAAGTGATTACCGAAACTGAGGCATATTTAGAGGAAAAACCGAAAGAGTACTATAAAAATGGTATCGAAAAGTGGCAAGATCGCTATAATCGCTGTATCGCCCTCGAAGACAATTATGTTGAATAATAAAATTGAATTTTGCAAAAAAATGTTTTACTGTGTTACCTTTAAACTTTTCTGCCGAACTGTTAAATTGTTCGTATAGAATGAGTATCCCTTAATAGAGTATTAAGTTTCCTGCAAGGAATATTGAACTCAGTTTTCCTGTCAATAATTTTCTATATGACCGAACATTTCATCATTGTAATGTTTGGCGATATATTCAAATAATTTTAATACTGGTCGAGTTAGAGTAAGTAAAGGGTGTGTCACATCAAATTGCATCACGGAAAAAACGCTGTAGAAATTTAATTTTTAGGAATTATATCTTCAGCTGTCGCTTATAATCAGATAAGAGTGTATAGATCACGTTGGCCATGCTTCACTGACAATTTTTCGTAAATTTGGAAAAATGTCGTCGAACGAAAAAGAGCGTCGTGAATTAATCCTGTGTACTCATTTCGAGAATCCGGAGTTGTCACATCGGGACATCGGTAAGATGCTGGGAATCGTCCAATCCACGGTCAGCAGAGTACTAAAACGATACTTCGAAAACCTAACCATCGACCGGAAGGTGAAGAACGGCAAAAATGGATGCTCCGTCAGTGAAAAAGATCACAAGCGCGTAGTTAAGCAGTTTAGACGTGATCCGAGAAGTTCGGTCCGGGATGGCGCCAATAAGCTGAATTTGTCAAGTTCATTCGTCCAGCGGACCAAGCAGCGGGAGGGCCTGCGTACATACAAGGTTCAGAAGGCTCCTAACCGCGACGAAAGGCAAAACATGGTGGGGAAGACGCGAGCCCGGAAGCTGTACACCGGAATGCTGACGAAGCCGCATTGCCTGGTAATGGACGACGAAACCTACGTCAAAGCGGACTTTCGTCAGCTGCCGGGCCTGTTGTTCTTCTCCGCAGAGGACAAATTCAGCGTTCTGCTCTTGCGATCTGCTCTTGCGGAAAGCGGAGCGCCCCCTTCGTGATGACCGGCACGGTAAACGGGCAGGTTTACCTTAAGGAGTGCTTACAGAAGCGCTTACTACCACTATTGAAGCAGCACGAGGGCCCGACCATCTTCTGGCCGGATCTCGCTTCGTGCCACTATTCAAAGGACGTGTTGGAGTGGTACTAAGCCAACGGGGTCACGTTCGTGCCGAAGGAAATGAACCCGCCCAACGCGCCGGAGCTTCACCCAATAGAGAAATATTGGGCGATTATGAAGCAGGCTCTCCGGAAGAACCCAAAAGTTGTCAAATCGGAGGCGGACTTCAAGAGAAAATGGATTTCTGTTCAACAAAAACTACAACCTGACGTTGTACAGAACTTTATGGACGGGGTAAAGAGGAAGGTGCGAGCATACGGGCTTGGGCTCGAAGTATGAATAAAAAGAAAATGCCAAAAGTTGTTTAATAGTTTTTATTTTATTGTCTAAAATTTTCAAAAGGATCGGTCTACTGGGCGAATTTCTACAGCGTTTTTTCCGTGATGCAATTTGATGTGATTTTGAACGGTTCATGTCCTTATTGGACAGTCAAACCCTTGAAAAATAGCGGATAACCATCGATAGAACTAATTTCTCTATCACTCACTATATAAGCAGCGTCCCATGGTTAATTGCTTGTCCTAGCTTCGGCTGGACATATACTAAAATTGGAACGATACAGAGAAGATTAGCATGGCCCCTGCGCAAGGATGACACGCAAAATCGTGAAGCGTTCCACATTTTTTTTGTCGTAGGACTACGTCTTACATTAAGGGTGCCAAATATCAGAAAACAGGTCACGTTTTCATGAAATAAAGTTAACGGTAATAACTATTTTTGTTGCGAACGGATTTTAACGATTTGCATACCAATCGAATCGGAAAGATTTTTTCTGTCAATTTGTGTGCTTTACCGAACAAAGCTGTCGATAACGGGCAACTTAAGCAGCCGCTAGAATAGAAACAACGGAGGAGGATAGCGAAAAGAGAATATTTGCGGAATAAACTCCACCCTTGCATAGTAAGTAAGCTTTCGCTAGCGTATAAGTATTGCATCTCCTCTGAGGAACATTCTCAGAATCTTTCTGTGTCCGAAACAACAAAGGTCGTGGACGCTAGCGAATATTTCACTTGAAGTGCATCTGGCATTGCAATTGACACAACCATCCGAGCCATGGCAAATTAAGCGAAAAAAGATAAGAGTGCGAATTATTATAGGTCGCTTCTAGCCATCAGTGTTTTACTTTAAGTGTGTTGCTTGTTTTCGTTGCGCGAAACTTAGAAATTGTTCATTTTCTGTACAAGTGAATAGCACACCTTCGGTACTTTTAGTTGCCATTCGTATTTGGTCTCGTGCACATCGGCTATATTCTGATGCAACAACTCTTAGCTCTGTTGGCGGTTTTGACCGAGAGTCGAGAAACGATTTTTCATAAACGGTCTTTCTCGCGATGTTTCATTTTCATCGCTGCAACTGCGTGCATCTGTTAGACGAGTGTTTGATGCTTGTTGAATGGCGATGCACGGAAGATGCCTCTCGTTAAATACTCAGTTCAATGCGTGCCTTGATATAAAGAAACAAATTGCGACATATGACCAATTAGTGTATTGTTCTCGCAAAGACAAAAAAGAATCGTTGCTTTTCGAAATGATTCTACAAAAAACACGCAAGCCATTAAACCTTTTCAGGGTCCCCGGAACATTTTACTTAAGAGTTATTTATGAAATTTCGACGTATTCGTAAATAATATCCGAAATGATAAACCAACAAATTAAAAAACAAAGATTACGTAGTCCTACGTCTTAAGCGGTCGTGTCTTGGATACAACCTCTCGTATTTTTTTTCTTCAATTAAGAGATTTGGAAAATCCTTCTAGGGAGGATGAGTGAGAACACCTATTGGTTTGGTGGGGGAATTGAGGAATGTATATGACATTTTAAGGCTTTCAGATTCATCGGCTCTCGCAGCAAAAAGCATTCTGCGTCGGCCGGGAATCGAACCCGGATCAACTGCTTGGAAGGCAACTATGCTGACCATTACACCACCGACGCGCTGAGGGCTACAAGGAGGAACATTGCAGCGGTCGATGACGAGTCCGTTAATATTGAATTGATTAAATCTCTACAAATTTACATTTAGATTGTTGAACTACATTACTAACAATTGTTTCAACACCCTGCTGCTGTGAAATAACTTATTATACAATCAATTTACCAGTCCAAGTTCAAGCTTTCCTTTCGGTGCGGCGGCATAGGAAGGATAACGCAGCCAATCTTCAAAGCGACCGAAGAAGCTCTGCTTTGGTTGAATGATTAATTAGCCATTTGCTGCGCGGACGTCAGAACTCCACCCATCCACTCAGCAAATCCTTTCCAAGTTACAGTGAGTTCATCAGCAGCAACACGACCCTCTCCTACCACTGAAGGAAGCATCGAAGGATTAGGAGGGACGATTTGTTTGGAATGTAATTAACACCGACATCGGTGGAAGGGCGGCGGCGGACACACACACCGAGTGCGAGCGCAATAATGTTATGTAAATGAAACTCACTCCCATCCAGGGTTGCCAATAATATTTTTCAAAAAACTGGAAGATTGCTCTTAAAAAACTGGAAGAAAACTGGATCCTGAAAAATCATCTTATTTCAAGAAGTTTGGCTTTGATTTATTTAAAATCTTTTTTTAACCTACTTTTTTTTAACCTTAACCTACTTTCGAAGCTTTGTGGAGTAGTTATATGTAACGTGGAATCCGATGTCATTATATCCTGAGAGAGAGGAGCCAGCTCGCGTTTGTTGTGATCACCCTTATGTCAGCGCGAACCAGTCACGGTGAACCAAGGGGAAGTATTGAAATATGTAGAAAATTTCAACATGACATTTTTTTGCAAGACGTTTTATGTGAAAATAATGTTGACGTCGGACTACATCTTTCATTTCTATACTGGGGTGTAAGTTCAAAGCTTCGAAAACGAGAGTGTTACATTGGAGAAACAGGATTTTGAGCAATAAACCCTCTTCGCCGGTTGAAAGAAATGGTATGATAACCGCTTCATTCGAAAGATAAAATGTCTACGCGTTATATGTGTGTTACTTATTGATCCAAAAACTTGTTTCAATAGCTCAAAAATTGTTTTGAAAGCAAGCTATTGAAATCACAAAAATCTGTATATAAGTAGGTGCCAGCTCCACTCAATTATAATTGTACAGCGGTTAGATCATTTTGGAACAGTTATTGCTGCAAAAAAAACAAACTTGCTGCTGTGAAGAAGGCGACCAGCAAGAAGAAAGCTGCTGCTACTGCTGGTGTGGCTGCCCGAAAGCAAAAGTCAAACAAATCCTCAAAAATCGTTGCATGCAAGCCGAAAACGCCGAACTCATAGAAATCAGTAGCAGCTTCGAAAAAACCTACCATCGCCACACATAACGCACAACTAGAGAGAAAACAAGATAGTGTTTTCAGCAAATCAAATCCAGTTCTTTTCAGAAAGAGTTTATCAAATACTGCGGTCAAATACATTCTTTTTTAATTTCTTCGATCAAGTGCGATCAACGTAAGATTACATCTTTCGAGCACTTATTAGGAGTACAGTGAATCTTGAGAAAGACAATTCATTCCTGCTCGACACTCGCACAAAAAATGTTCACTCATCAATGTCACAAACGGGAAGTGGGTGTTGTGAGGGAGGGCAGAGTGAGCGCAACATTTATGCAGACTGATTGGAAGCGACAGATATGTTGTATATGGGAAATGGTATACAAATTATATCACACATAAAGGGGAGAAAGAATCTTGACCCTTTTAGTTTTTTGGACAAGACTATTGGTTCACCTTCACTATCGGTCAATTCGATTGGATCTTCAGTGATACTAGTGCATTGATTAAACCTACATGTCAAATTTGAATATTGCATATGAATGTGAATATCATGGCAAAGATGACGAGTATTCTCATCTTCATCCGAATGCCTGTTAAAAATGCAGACACAGCATCCTTTTTAGTCAACCTAGTATTATTTCCATCGGACACAAACAAAATTCCCTCAAAATACACCTGAGAGAAATCAATGTTGGCTATTTTCATTGGAAGATTAGCTCTTATTTTATGTATTCCACATACACACAGTTTTTTTTTACGCGGGGGATACGTATCTCGTAAAAAAACCGCGTTAATTGGAAAATCCGCGTAAAAAAACCTGGGTGTACGCTGCATATTCAAATTCCATCGAAGATAGACAATCATCGCCCACATTGCAAAAATCGATTCGTCGAGCTTGCAGTAATAGATCAACCTGGAACCAGTGAAAGAATACAAGAATTCGCGAAAACTGAATGTACGATCGGAAAAAGTCACAAATGGGCCCAAAACACCCATAAATTCACACAAGATCTCCACCGACAAACAAATCATAAAAGTCAGTTTGCTTCTAATTTTGGATTTTGTTTTAGAAATCATCGAAATAATTCTTTAGGACAACTATATCGAAATTATCAAAAGTAAAAAATGTTTGAATGGGCCGATGCCGCTAGAAGCCATGATGTGGGCTGACCTGGTACATCTTTTATTATTTCCTACGTGATCAGTGTTCAAATTTTTACCCCCATATATTCCTGTTAGACGCAGTCCTATGTCAAAAATCAAATCGGGAATAAAACGCACAAATGTACTCACTAACAAAGGTTCACGTCAAGTTTGAACACTTTTCTCATAAATGAATGACAACAACTTGCTTGATTGAAATTGTCAGTTTGGAATTTTCTTGATGAGAATGCGTAAAAAGAATAAGAAGAAAACAAACTATCTGTCATTCAGCTGGCTCCTCTCTCTCAGATTATATCGAAAGGAGGTAATAATAAGCGGACGTCAAGTAATTACGTGTAATTACGTATGAATAGGCGGTAGGATCAGTATAAGCGGAGCCATAATAAACGGATTCTACTGTAGTTCATAAAATAGCGAAATAAACCATTGATTAACCATTCGAGCAGATCAAAATAACGTTTCCCACCACTCGAACATTACTGTAAAACAATATTTGAAAATCTTTTCTTCTTGAACCTCTAAAAAAGAGGTTTTTTTTTTTGGATAACTCTTTAAAAATCTCGTATTTATTGCTCGACAATGTGAATAATTGAGGTGCTTGGGGACACGGTTTCTGATTCTAGATCACTGCATCAAATCTAATCTCAATCCTCTATCCTTTTCCTCGAGTTTTGATATTTTATTAGCGTTTCTTTTTACCATCTTCGCTCCATTAACCATTTTTTATAAGATATCTTGTTATGAACATTGCACCATTCGTTGTTGAAATGGTAAATCAATTGATCTTGAATTTAGAATGTTTTGGAGAACCTATAACATATAATATTTATATAAACTCAAGGACAAAGTAGCGCGTTGTTGCCTGCGTAGTCACCACACGCACTACGCGCTGACCGTATGGAATTCGGAAGTTTAAGCAGAAGAAAAATAACATTGAGAGTATGTAAGAAAATAAAGATTGATCCAAAGTAAATACACCTTGGATCGATCGAACGTTAATCAAAAATGTCAAAAAACATAATTAATCAAGGAAAAGGAAAGGTGAAGGCGGGATAATATTTATGCATTGTGAATTTATTTTGCATGAAATTGGTGAAACTGAAGCACACACATAAAAAAACTGGAAGAATCCAGTTTAAACTGGAACATTGGCAACGCTGCTCCCATCCATCCAGCCATGGTGTGCGTCGTCACCTGAATAATTTGTTGCAGTGAATCTTCACACTTTTAAAAATTCACTTTCATCTTGACGGTGCTGGTGCTGTTTCCCCCCCTTATATCGGCACCCAGATTCGGGAAATAGTCCCACCTCCTGCGAATGTTTACTACAAGATGACTGCGTTTTCGGTGGGAAATCCATCCGACCATCCCATCCTCCATTAGAGTCGTAATTAGGGATAAAATTTTATGTTAATTTCCTAACCACTTTGAGAGTGCTTCATGCCAAAAATCCCTGTGATGATTCCCGTTATGATTGGGGTGGGGTGGGTTACGTTTTGAGTGAGAGGAGTTTTTAGAGTTGAGATCAAAGGCCATGTCAGTGTCGAGCACTGTTGTTATTCAGTTGTATCCAAATAATTTCATCGGTGGAAATTGGATAACGATGTAGAATTCACAGTAATTTGATATAAAACATGTACAGGAAAACATCGATATAACGTACATTTTACTTTCAAAATTGTACGTTGCATCGAATTGTACGTTATATCGAAGCATAATAAAGAACTCAGGAACATAGCTTATATTAAATTTTTGTGTTGCTGTTTGGGTAAGGTTTGTAAATAATGATGAAATAGTCCAACTAGAAGATGAAGCCAACCTTTCTTTACTTGATTCATTTAGAATCCGGAATCATAAAACCAATTGTATCTCGGGATTGGTTAAAGGTACAAAAAATGTTTATATCATAATATAGACAATTTATGGCTCTTTCAGAAAAAATATCGTAAAAATATTCCTTTACAGTTTTAATGAATTTTCGTTCTTTTCTTCGGATACCCTCCATCCAAGTTGGGACTCTCTGTTAGTCAATCTCAGCGAACATTTTATTCCACTATCTCTTCATATCTGCATCATCCCGAGAAACTTTGGCACAAAATCCACAATTCCACTTCACAATTGCCCAATATTTTTCGATTGCGTGGAAATGGCGGCAAGGATTGAGGATTGAGGTCTTTTTCAATGTAACCCCATTGTGACGGGGGACTACTGATGTACCCTTCAATTGTAGTGTTACCTTACCAAGTCTGGCCAAAACTCCACTGGACGTTTCTGCAGGCACTCTCTCCTTTACATTTTCGAGCCCATTGTCTTATTTGTTATGAAAACCTTGATTTTTTGTCCACAGTCGCGAATACCTTGCCAAATCAAGAACTTTCTGGCAAATTTATCAGCGAAAACAAATTTAAATTTGCAGGGAATGTCTCGTCTAGCAGTGTCTTTCTAGAATTTCAGGCCTGGGAGCTGTCGAAAATCCATCTTCATTATTATTTTTTTACCCATGTCGTAGTCAAAGAATTTGTGTGATTTACCTCAATCTCTTCAACCTCATCTTCTGATCGTATGTGCCACTATGTTACGTCCTCTGATCCATCAAAACAACACTTGCATGTTCACGAAAACGTTCCATCATATACTCTCGATTTAGCCACCTTCAGCAATTTCGTAATTTGAGTCCCTGATAAAACGGATCAACGTGAAATTTTCATCGTCGAAAGATACAGGGTTTCCAAACACTTTGCTGTCAAAATGTTTTAGATACGCCTACTACGACCGCTGTTAGAAAACGAACTGGAGCCCGGATTCTAACTGAATTAAACCTTAAGCGTAAATAGATAAAGTGACCGCTTGTACCTTTATTCCAGCACAAGTTATCAAGCCATATGCAAAAATTCTAATTTCATATGGACGTCCTGATTATGGGCATGTTGTTTCAGACATTAGACTATAATCAGATTGTTCAGAATGCACGATACACAGATAGATTGTTTTTATGAGGTTTCCTATGCTCTAATTAAAATTCTGGAACCTTTGAAATTGACATGAAACTCTCAGTACCTATTCCGAAAATATTTTTCACACATTGAAAATGTGTACGTTATATCGAAGTTCCCCTGTATTTCATCAAATCCATGAGTTGATTTTGTTGAGAGTTCAGCCATTCCATGCCAAACCGATATAGTGGTTCTCAGATTTTCGTGAAAATTGGTAGTTTTGTTCTTTATCGCAAAACATTTGACCCGTATTTTTTGACGTAGAACTACGTCTTTCAGGAAGGGTGCCAAATCAGAAAACAGGTCACTTTTTTGTGAAATAAAGTTAACGTTAATAACTATTTTCACAGCGAACAAATTCTGATACTTTCCACACCAATGGAATCGGAAATGCTCTAAGATTCGTTTGATATACTATACTATTACTAATGCCTAAACAGTTTAAATGAATGAAAACTGGAAGCATTCTCACTTTCCCATACATTTGTCCTGCCGATTTGTGTGTATTCCCGAACAGTGCTGTCAATAACGAGCAACTGATACATTCGTTTCTGCCCTGATGCGATTCGAACCAAATAAACGAGAATTGCTGATAGCTTTCGACTCTAAAGGGTGTGTCACATCAAATTGCATCACGGAAAAAACGCTGTAGAAATTTAATTAAAAAAGTTGTCAAATCGGAGGCGGACTTCAAGAGAAAATGGATTTCTGTTCAAAAAAACTACAACCTAACGTTGTACAGAACCTTATGGACGGGGTAAAGAGGAAGGTGCGAGCATACGGGCTTGGGCTCGAAGTATGAATGAAAAGAAAATGCCAAAAGTTGTTTAATAGTTTTTATTTTACTGTCTAAAATTTTCAAAAGGATCGGTCTACTGGGCGAATTTCTACAGCGTTTTTTCCGTGATGCAATTTGATGTGACACACCCTTTACTCGACTCTTTCGAGTCTACTGAAATAATAAAAAAATAAATAGCTAAAAAGATATTACACAAATTTCGATGCATTCTAAAACAGAGGCGACGCGTGACCAACTGAGCTACCTGTTCAATTTTAATTACAACATTAAAACAACAGTATTGCGATGACAGATTTTAACATTTTTATGTCTCAACATTTATCTAAACAGTAAAACCAGTTTTTTGTGCGGTTTTTTTTGCGATTTTTTTTGTGCAATTTTTGTGGTGCGACTTTTTTGTGCGGTATTTGAAAAAAATTAAATCACCGGTAATTTTTTTCTATCTTTGATATGTAATTTATCGCGCTACATAGTGACTGTGTCAGCTAATTCCCATTCTCATGTTTTGTTTTGTTTATTTTAAGGTGTCAGTAGGTAGTGATGTCTAAATTTTTCATTTATTCGATTATCGATTAATCGTTGGGGCATTTTTCAATATTCGATTCATTCGAATAATTGCCTTTCAATATTCGATTAATCGAACGAATATTTATTTCTTGAAATAATCACGTATCACGATGTCATTCTGGTCGCGTGGTCTATCGGGTTGTCGATGTTAGATGGTTGGATAAAAAATGTTGGATACAAAATTAATCGATTATAATTTCAGATATTCGATTATTTGAATTAATCGAATGATTCACCGACGTCTCTATCAGTAGGAGCTTATTGACAGGAGCAAAGAGTTGATTTTATTATCTGCGCAAGTGAGTAGGCCGCTTATGAAAGTGAAAAAAGGAAATTGAATGTTGATACGAATGGAATCATTAGGAACCTTTTTTTATGCGGTCCCTATCTACTACATAACAAAAAGTTTTTTTTCAAATTGTTTAGCGACCACGATTTTTTGTGCGGACCCTATCACCCGTACAAAGACAGGTTTGCCAAAAGAATCCTACGGTCAACTATGATCGAAAACGTATCAATGATTTCCTCATAAAATAAAGGCATCTGCATTATCTCATAAAGAAAATATTTTTCCACAGTCATCATCATAATTCCGAATAACCGTTTCTGGTATCTCGACCGCAAATAATTCTTGATCCGTCGAATAACAAAAAGAGTTCTTTCAACGGATGCCGTTGTATTAGGCAATGTCAGTACCACTCTGGCCAGCCGTTTCGTAGAAGAGTTGATGCAGGTTTTGTCCAACGATAATCGAAATAATGACTATAATTTAAAAAGAACCGTCAGCTTATTACGAAGCTTCGCTTAATCGAATTTCGAGTGGTATGAAAAAGCATTTCCAAATTCCCAGTAGGTAATGCGACGTGGAAGTTGGCAATTGATGACGTTACTGCCATTCATAGTTTCGCCAGATACAACAATTGCATGTTTGAGCATACTATCGAAATGATTATCTGCTTTGAGCTCCTCTATAGAAGCAAGGCACGTTACGCACAAATTCTACTACGTCTAATTCCTTTTTTACTAAGATTGATAAAGAACATCCGAATGTGCAAATATATTCGCAAAAAGTTTTAGCAAGAATTTCAATACGTGTGCGCGACAGTGAATATATCCAATGAATAACCGTTGTTTCACCAATGTTTGCATACCAGATTTATCGCCGGACATTACAGTAGCGCCATCATAGCTCTGGGCCACAATTTTGTCAGCATTAAGACCAAAGTACGCAGCTATTTCATTCACAAGACCGACCAATGCAGCGTAGGTTTTGCAACGTAAGCAGACAAACGTGTACTATATATGTACCGGGTTCAAGCTGTCGAATGAACAAAATCGATAAGAACGCTTGAATTAAAACCACACCTCAACGAAAGAATACCAGCACATCCATAGAAATCATGAATGAATTTGCTCGATTTTTTTATTCACGTCATGCTCGCTCGGGGTGTTTGGTGCTGTATACGCTCGCGGCTCGTGCCCTCTCTCAAATTTTAATGACGTCAGGAATAGAAAGAGAAACAGAAAAGGAAACGATGACAACCACGAACAAACACTGAAGAATGGTGGTGTGTATTTTCCATCGTTTGCATCGGTTTTGTTCAGCAGAGATATTGAACCGAAAACATCATTTTTACCCAAGGTGGCGCATTAGTAGTAGTGCTCGTTTCATACGTAGTTGGCTGTGTTCGCCCTATGTTTGGATGACGGCGGGTTCAGATGAATGGTTTGAACCCAGTAGTCATTACTGCTTATTTCGTAGCGTTAAGGCTGTGTTGCTAGACTAGACCGATTCAGATGATCGACATACCAAATCAAAGCCAATCATCTGCCCATTTCTAAAAAATTACTATACCTGCAGAGAATTCGAATTCTGCTTTCGTTATTATTGATTATATTCGTTTTTTATTGTTTTTATGGACTCGGGACCAAAGGCGCTATATTTTTGACGTAGGATTACGTCTTTCGGGAACATATTGGGGTACAAATTGAAAATCTAAAATCGAGCACATCGTGAAAATTGTCCAATTTCAAACGCTTATTGCTCAGTCATTTTATGATGTATTGATGAAATTTTTTCGTCAATCGATTTCGGCACTCCATAACAATTTTTTATATTGAAGAAAATAATATATGTGATGAAACTAACTATCGAACAATTTAAAAATCTCAACCCCTATCCTAACGGAAATACCCACTTCTGATTGGTCGATATTGACGACACATGCGGCGGGTCCCTAACAGAGACATCAAAATCAAGCTGCCTGGGAGAAATCGACATTGCAAATACATAAAAGTAGGGGGAACTTTTATTCCTACCGAGATGTGTTCCCTAACAGAGACATCAAAACCAAGCTGCCTGGGGGAAATAGGCATTGCAATTACATGAAAGTAGGGGAAGCTTTTGTTCCTACCGAAATATATTCCCTAACAGAGACATCAAAATCAAGCTGGCTGGGGGAAATGGGCATTGCAATTACATGAAAGTAGGGGAAGCTTTTGTTCCTACCGAAATGTATTCCCTAACAGAGACATCAAAACCAAAATGCCCAGGGAAATCGGCATTGCAAATATATGCAAGTCGGGGGCATTTATATATTGTAAGTAAGGTGAGTGATACGACTAATTCTAGTAAATAAAATTTAAATTTGGAACTTTAGGGTTTGCTGTTTCATTAAATTTCATATCAATGACCGATCGTATATTGCGAAAAATTTAGCACAATGTTAGAAAAAGTGATTTCCCATATGCTCTACATGTAGTATTAGGTTTTTTTAGTTCAATAAAAATTCGCATTGGGTTGAATAAACACTCAGAAAGTAAAAGTCATAAAAGAAAATTACCTTTTCCAAATCAATTATGTTTTCTCTATATTAAAGTAACATGTTTTGACTGGTGAGAAAAATTGATAATTGTGTTCGGTATTGGTAATTATTTTATATTGCATTGGTGAGTTTTTTTTTCTTTATTTCATCCATACATAACAACAACCAAACAAAACGGCCCTTTTCAGGGTCACCAAATCATTATCAAAGAGTTTAACGATGTAATTCTCCAAACATATCCAAAATCAACAGATAGCCTAACGGAATCCTACGTCAACTATGCGGTCGTGTCCCGGACACAACCCCCCTGTGACTTTTTTTTTATTTTTCTGGAAAGCTGAGGGGTTTTCACATAACGTATGTCGCAACCAGAGAGGCGTTTTTTTCCGTTTTTGAGTTATGATTTTCAAAGTTAACCGATGGTCCAAAAAATCAATTCTGATTATTTCATTAACTATCGCAAATAAAATTACACAGAAAGACCGTCTTGTTAAAATAACACTGGACAAAAATGCTTAGCAGGAATAGGAGCATATCACACGAAATGAAGTAATTGATGACTCAATATCTGACTTCTTTTTCTTTAAAATGCGTCCCATTTTTACTCCATTGCCTTGATTTACTTGTTTCAAACCGTATATTAGATTTACATTTCAACTATCAACCTTTTTTTTCAAAGATATGAAAGTTTCTTTTGGATGCCATAATAAAGCCATGAGAGATGAGAATGTGAATTAATCGTATTATGCGTTATTGCAATTCCAGTTCAACTTTCAACACTTTTTGAGTATTTCAGTTTTCACGTCCATTTTCTCAAGTTTTGAAGCGAAAGACGGTGTTAAGTCAGCGGGGACCAAGTCGCAGAATTAAGAAAATCGTTTTGCATTTCGCAAGCTACATCCCACATTCCTTAGATTTGGAAAATCATGCATACAGCAGGAATAACAGATAGAAATTGTTTTGAATGATCAACGAATACTATGCACTCAGAGCGAACCATGGGCTATTAATCGTGGCGAATGTAAAAAAGTCACGCATTGTTGAAATAAAAAAGTTTTTATCAGATTTTTGGGACTTTTCTGTATCAGGGGACTCTTTTTTCTACCCATCATCGGATTCTAGTAAGTTTTATGCACTGCAGTGCATTTCGAGTGTACGGATATTCATTGCTATCGGTAAGATCACCAGATATCACTCTGCGTAATGTGCAGATAAAGTGAACCATGCGTCAATCAATTATATAGTGAATTTAAACAATTTCCAAGCACCAAACTCAAATCAACAAAACTTTTTCTTGAAGCACCTTGCTGAAATGCGCTTGAACCCGTTAGCTTAGAAGGTACACATTTTGATTATATTTAAAAATGAACTTGGTCCACTTTGACTGAACACGTCGGTGAAAAATGCTGACCTCCAGTGTTTGAAATTCTTAAAAATGTAACAGATTTTATTTAATTTTGAATGTATAGGTGATTGTATTTAAAAGATATATTTGTTCTTCCCGTCCACGTGGATTAAGTCTGTACCCCCTCCCCCCTCTCCGTGGACAAGCGTGGACATTTTCGTGGAACAACTCAATTAGTGTGTTTTAATAACATTTTGGAAGTGAAAAACTTGATAGTTAATAATTTTTAATGTGTTATTATTAATTTTATCCTAAAAATTTATAGTAAACTAGATTGTTTCTATCAATTAAATTGAAGGTCTCTAACCGCTCTACAATTTGTTCTTCGACACCCAACTTCTATCCTTCTTAATTTGGCCGCAATATCGATATAAACAACTCCTAGTGAAAATCCAAGCAAAATCTTCAAAAATCACGATTTTTACCCTACTGTACATGCCACATGCCAGCCACTTCAATTTCACCTTAACGTTGCAAGGTTACATTTCTCCTTGAAATAAGTCATATTTGAAATATAAAAAAAAAACTTTTTCAAACTGTTTATAATGGAGTCCAAAAGTGTATATAATCGAATCACATATAATCGAGTCCGACCTGTATACCCATTTTTAAAAAAAAAGTTATCACCCTTCTACTACAATTCATCTATTTTGATAAACTGTTACCTTTAGCGTCGTTATCCTATTTCCTGCTAGCATTAATAGATTACGACTGCAATCCCCATATCGAGCAAAGCCAGAAAAGCCCACATATCACAAATTGATTGAACCATTTCCCACGAATCGAATCAGAGCGGAATGAATTGCCCCATGCCATCGGTGAAAGTTCCTCATTTCTCCTCCCCCCTAACGCCTTATCATGAGGTTCCATCTCCACACGCACGCCAAACTCCCGGAATTGGCTGAGGACAACGTTCCGCCACAGAATAAACATTAAAAACTAGAGCAAATTGAATTCATTTTAATTTAATTATGAAACTTTCACGTACGAAATAGTCCGGTCTCGACTCGACACATCGTTCTCCAACTGCCACCCTCCTCCCCTCTCCACCCCAGAGGAAGAAGACCAACGGCAAGTTTTCCAACATATGGGAAAAGTTTTCACGCGTGATTCCAACGGCATTCGGGGGCGGGGAGTCGGGAAAGAGATCGCCCGCAGCTGTTTGATGTGTGTACTTCTTCTAGCCGGGATAAATAGACAGCCCCTCCCATTCGTATACAAAATGTGGCGATGTGTGATGAGACTAATTTGGACTCTAGTTCTGCAACTGTTGAAAAGTGGAGAAAAGAGCTCGTAGCTTTTAACAAACGCGTAAACGATATGATACAATTTCTGGGGAAGTTCACATGTTGAGGTTAATTTTAAAAATACAATTTAAACGCCTGAAGCTGGAATTCCGACGAAACACATTGTTACGGCAGAGAACATGAAAATTACCCATATCACTCTTTCACGTCAAATTAAATTCATACGAAAACTTCCAGCAGAGTTCCACTCCTTCCCTTTCGCTTTCAAGTCAAACCCGAGAGCAAAAAGGGGGACAAACTCGGTTGAATGCGTGTAACTGAATGGGTTCCAGGAGAGAAAAGAAAACGGAAAATTTGCCAACGGCTGAAAACGCAATGAAATAATCCTTCAGTGGCAGCAGTTTGTGCTCATTTTATGCCCATTTAACGATTAAAAAGCTTGAAGAGGCAAAATAAATGTGAGCCCTCACAGCAGAGAGGAGTCATTTTTTAACCTCTGTTCGTGCATTTGCTGGGCGTCAGTGGTGTAATGGTCAGCATAGTTGCCTTCCAAGCAGTTGATCCGGGTTCGATTCCCGGCCGACGCAGGGATCTTTTGCCTCCAAAATCAGCCCAAATTTGTTACGATCGATAAATCCCCTACAATCAGTAAACAGGTGCAGATTATGAGCGTGTTCAAAATTTTGAAATTAAAGTTTCCTAAACTCACATCTTCTAGCAGCTTTGAAGCGGATTATCTCCCAGAGCTATTTTCCGATGCCCGACTTGGGAAACGAATCATGCGAAACATCTCCGAGCGGAAGAAAAACGCAAAACCTTCCGGTTGACCCCCATCTCCTTCCCAAGCACACTCCTCAGGGGACACACATAGAGTAATGCCAAACACCGTAAAATTACGTTTCAATAATTAATTAGCTCTTCACAACATAAAAGGTCAAAGCATCATCACCGTCACCGGCTGCTGCCACTTTGCAAGCTTCCAGAGCTACCACCAGGTGCGCCTCGAGATAGGTAGACAACACGGACGCACATCACACAATTTTGCTCGAGTGCTCTCCTGCGGAATATTGCGCAGAATTTAACGTTCTCCGCGCGGCACACGTTACATCACTTACAAGTGAATAGTCAACTGCACCCTCCGGCAATAGGCACTAGGGACCGCGGTACAAACATTACCCTTTTGGGTTTGACTTGGGCATAGCTCATTCACTTCCAGGAGTGGGCTGGGGGGGGGGGGTGTATAAGCAAACCGCAAAAACCGCCAAGAGTTTGCTTTTCGGGATACGGATCGATTCGCTTCGGTCGATGGGTTTGCTCTTCGCCCCCCCCCCACCTTCCCCTCCCATTCACACACAGGGAGGAAACCTGTTTGCGCTGATCCATTTGGCTTAGAAAAGAGGTCTGCAGGGCCTATGGCCCCAAAAACCACAAATGACGACATAGATGGAGCAAAGTGATAGGAAATCCATTAGCGGTTGGCGAAAGATTGGTTTTATCAGTGCAGCGAATGGTTTCCCCGATTGTTTGCATATCACCACATGAGTTGTTTGTTTTTGAACTTACATACATTTGCGGCGAAACTCGCGATTATTTGATTTGACATCCGCGAAAAAGCTGTCAGCGCCTAAAAGGTATGCAAATTCGTGCACCCAAACTATGAAGCTGGAAACTTTTTCAATAGGTACTGATTTTTGCTGCTTCGATTTTACCCAAACTCTTTATTCTAACATTATAACTCCAGTAAGTAAAATTCAACTAACCTTAGAAGCCGTTGCCTCAACAAAATTCTCCTGTTATACATAGGATACGATGACTTCGACATTTTGTTCGGTATGAACATTAATCACTTTCGAACACTAACCACTATGACTCACGTGAATTCTCACACGAATTCTCTCACTTGGCACAAACTCTGCTTTTTATATCACCACTTAAATTTCTCGAATTGAATCAAAAACACATGGGACGCAGCAATTCAAATCGAACACGATGCGGCGAAAGCCGCCATTATGTAATGACGAAGGCAAATCTCCGCAACGTAGAACGCGTTTTTCTGCCAATGAACTTCGGGAGCGATTCACTATTCTTTCAAAAGCTTGATTCAATTTCACCCATTCTTACACTGGTTTATGACACGGCAAAGATGTAATCCACGACGCAATCCTTCAAAAATTAATGAAATTTAACCGAACCCTACGGCGGAAGACCGATTACTCGTGAAAATGAAACCGTTATAATTTTTTTACGAGGGATGCGACATTGGTGATTCCGAAACGTCGATATTTTTATCTTTGTACAATCGATTTTTCAATGATATCGATGTTTTGAAAAATTAAGATCCAGGGATTCCAGGATCAAAGACATGTCTCATTTTGAAGACATTTGACTTACTGTGAAGACATTCTGAAGACATTACGAAATATGTGAAGCAGGTGTAAGGCACGATTATCGCTATCTCACTCTACCTACCGTCACCGCCTACCTCACTATCCCTCTGCTGTAAAAGTTCATCACTGACATCATGATATGTCAGATGGTGGTAAATTGGTAATTCGCGATGACAGTGGCATGGTGTCGACGAAGCCGGTTTTAAAATTTGAATGAAAATTTTCGCATCATGTTATTCAATTACTTGAAACACGTATTTCTGACTTTCATCTGACCATATGGCTATACAGTTCCAACATTGTTGCTGATTTTTTTCATTATAATATAAAGTGGTCTTCATAAACTATTTTCGTATGATACTTTTTCACCACCTGCAAACAAAGATGTTTTTAATTTAAATAGAATACTAATTTGATATGGAAAAGCTAATTTTCATTCCTAATTTTAAGTTTGAAGACGTTCATTCCGACTGAAAATCATCTATTCTTTGACACTCCCCTAAACTACCCAGCAAACATTAAATCGTATAATTTTGCACGTGTGAAGTCTTACAAGAAATCCGAATAAATCATAATCGCATATAATATCAATCAAAGTATGCATCGTGAATATTTGAAATCGCATTAAATGTAAAAACTCGATTTTAAATACCATTATCAAATTAAGTCGCAATTCGGTATAATAAACATCAATTTTATGATGCACATTGTCGTAAAATATATTTAATCCGCATCATATGGGTATATTACGCTGATGCAGTTTGTGTATCGTATAAGCGTATAATTTAAATCGATTCAGTGACTTCCATGACAAACTCGAGATCAATGTACATCTTGTAACATTTATCGATCGATTGTCGGTACTGGGGAGACTCCGGCAAAATCTATTGCCAGAAACTCCGCGAAGTTTTGCAAACCCCCGCGACGTCTAAACCAGCTCTTCCGGGAAACTACCGCCATGTGTTGAATTATATTAGATCGGTTAAAACTTCTAAGTTGATTTCTTTTATCTGAAAACAGAAATTCATTGAATGTTATGAAACTCCCAAAAAAAAAACAACAAACTAACGTTAATCTTCACGAGAAGATCAATTCCAAACCTGATTACCAGGTCCTTTAACCAAGTCAGTTGGTGCATATTGAATTTATTTGGGCAGCCGTTCGGAATCGGCAGTGAGTTAGGTATGCATCACCGAGTTGATATCATCAATACAGAAGGCAATGTCGGGTGATTCGAACCGTGTTGATGCATACTTCTAGCATATTGTCTGCAGGTTGTGCGCTTCATCTTGAATTATTATTGTGTCCGAAAACCTAGCAATTAATCTCAATAAGAATATAATCTTTTATAGAAAATAATAAACTTACCTTTCGGCCATATTGCGAAAAGATTACTAATGTTTACTTTCAGGCATGAATGCCAGATGCACATATTGATCCATGTTGCTCAATTTTTTCAATGTATCTCAGGCCTGAAATTCATTAATCATTTTCGTTTGGGTTGATGAAATATAAAGAATGACAAACTCGGCTGAACAATTCAAATAGAAAATACTCAGATTACACAGATTTTCACTGATTTGGAAATGAATGAATAAAAATTACAATAAAAAGATCTGGCATTCCTTTCGGTAGTTTTATTTGCCACTTGCCACTTTGTTTGCCACTCTTCAATTATCAATATGACAAACATCAAAAATACAGAAAGTTTGATTGAAATATTTAACGTACGTCAGTACATTGTTTGGCAAATTGGTCTAAAAAAGTTTAAGCAAACAAGTACTAAATATTTGCTCGTCGTGTTTTGTGTCGAAAATATTTGATCAGTACACGTTGATAAAATTTTATAACTATTTTATAAAATAGTCAAATATTTGGCTTCGGTCAAACAGCGTATGAGCACCCTTAGGCCGATTACACATTATCTGGTTTCTGCCGGACCGGTTTCAAAAAGCGCCGCTGGGTTTGGATGGATAACCGGATAATAATGTGAAAGAGACCTCGCCCAGCAAACATTAAATCGCATAACAAGCGTATATACAACATCATATGCCCTAAAATTTGGTTGGCATATAATGCGCCTAACTGGCATATGCATGCAAAAGTGGAGGCCATATACATACATGGCAAATGCTTACCGAATTTGTTTGGATGAATATGCAACTTTGACCGGCTGTAATAGCGACTTTTGCCATACTCATATACAATTTATTACAGACATAGAAAAAAAAAACAAATGGCGCAAAATATTTTCGTGAAATGTTTATTATAGCCTCACGAATCGCCATTTTTATATATGAATATTTATATTTGTAGAAATAATAATTGTTTGATTGACTTGTGTTGGGCGTGGAATATGAATGTTTAAAATGGCACATATTAATGTTTGGTGAAAACTGCTCCGATTTTGGTTCGAACTCCGGTCGTCTGGATTATCATCCACCAGCTATCTCGCGCGGCTATCTGAAGATTAATTTAACAGCGGTTGAAACTTTCGAGTGCATGAGAATTTCATTGACATTTCAATATGATGTAATATGTTCTTTATTAGGATCTAATATTATTTACTGTTTCATGATTTTCTTCAGTATGCAACACGATTTGCTACAGTACTGAATCGATTTAAATTATACACTTATACGACACACAAATTGCATCAGCGTAATCTACGCATATGATGCGGATTAAATATATTTTACGACAATGTACATCATAAAATTGATGTTTGTTATACCGAATTGCGACTTAATTTGATAATGGTATATAAAATCGAGTTTTTGCATGTTATGCGATTTCAAATATACACGACAAATATCTTGATTGATATTATATGCGATTATGATTTTTTCGGATTTCTTGTAAGACTTGGCACGTGCAAAATTATACGATTTAATGTTTGCTGGGCGCACTACACAAAACCGTACATCTCTCACATACACATACATGCATTTATTTATATAGTGGATTGATGCCTCTCACGCTGAAGGTCACGAGTTCAATTCTCACTCCCGACATTCTTCCAAAAATGGAAGTACAAGTGACGAACCAGCCAAATGAGTTGAAAATCACTATAATACAGATAAAAAAAAAAAAAAAAAAAAAAAATAGTGGATTGACAGATAAACATCTCTGCAAATATTCCTGCTACATGCAGCTAATTGCTGTTGGTCCATACCACTTGCAAATTCTATTTGATTTCAAAATCAACAAACAAACGTCAAATGGCACACACATACTAATATATGGGGCGAAAAATTGCCTGAATTGTACTAATACTAACAGACATGAAAAACAACTGTCAATTCGCGTGGAGGTTCGTGCTCCGCTTTTGGGAAATGATAGTGATAATTGATTTTCGGGTGCAGTTAACACATATTTAAAAATAAAAATTATGAATGAAAATTAACGTTTTCTTATAAAATATGTTCTTAATGCAATAGAGGTACACGTTCTTTTGCAAGTGATGAAAACCCCCTGAACAAGAATGGTGTTTGATAATAATTTCATATTACAATGATGAGTTTTAGTGACAATATCAAGAAAATTATACAAAAATGGTGAAGTAAGAATCAGTATTACGAGTTTCAAGTGATCACATAATATAAAGTAAAAATTTGAACAATTTAACTGTCTTAAGGTCTGATATTCTCATAGAGAATGATTTACTTTCCCAAACCGGTGTCTGTACCAGACGTCGACACAATACTACTGTCATCGCGTATAATGCTTGTCCGGTCACCGGACATTGCAGTCGCAGTGGACGGCTGCATCACGGCGCCGTGAAGAGGTTGGTGTAGAGTCGGTAAGCGATAGCCAACTCATGGCCGTTTACCCTATTAGTTTTCGTGTACTTGGTGCGAGAGAGAATAATGCGAGGCGAGCGATTGATTCGAAGAGAGGGAGAGGGAATCGCGTGGAGGTAGAGAAAACGATTGTGATGTTCGGGGATTATGAGGAGTTTAACCGTTGAGGCGAGTGGAAGCAAATAAAAGGGTTAAGGACAATTTACGGACTTTCAATTATTCCGGGAAATAGGAGGATACTTTCAGACGAGACGCTACAAATTGGCGCAGTCGGTAGGATCATTTTTTGTGGTAAGTTTCTTGTCAAGAGGAAATCAAGAGTTTGTGTTGAAATTTGCCTTCGACAATTTTGGTCGGCTATTTTTTTATGTTGTTCGTGGAAAAGTGCTACAGTGGAGAAAATTTATTCATTGCCAGTAGGATTGAATATGTAATTTGTTTAGTTAATTAAAAAAATAATAATAAATAAGTGGAAAAGACCGGTTTGTGATAGTGACAATTTACAGAATGGCGGACGAACAAAGGCCTGCAAATTTACACACCATAGAAAGTGAGGTTAAAAGATAATATATTCCAAGCGAAAAGATGCGGGACCGGTTGATGACCGAAGCGCACACTAATACAAAAAGATGTGAGGTTGAGGCACACAAAACAACCGAACACATAAAGATGCGAGACCGGTTGAGGACCGAAGCGCACACTAATACAAAAGATGTGAGGTTGAGGCACACAAAACAAACGAACACATAAATATGCGAGACCGGTTGAGGACCGAAGCGCACACCATTGAAAGAAATCCGAGGCTGATTGAAGACCAAAACATCATATGCGAGACCGCTTGATGTACACACCAATACCAACCGATGCGAGGTCGGTTGAGTATCAACTTTCACTAGAAATGCGATGCGGTGAGAAACGGAAGCGAAAAAGAAAAATAAAGAAGAACAGAATATAGGTTGAGAACAGCAATGTGAACAGATGTGAAGAGATGTGAAACCGTTTGAAGACCGATTTACTGTTAGAGGTTTGTTAATTGGAACAAAATGTTTAGGGAGCCGGCAGATTTTAGAGAAATTAATGTTGATTGAGTGAAGCGTAAATCAGAGAGGCGGATTTTGATCATGCAATTCGTGAAGTTTTAAGATATTAAATAAACAAATTAAACATCAACCTCAGATGAATTATTAATAAATATGAAGTTATGCCATAAATATTTTCCTAACATAATCAACCATGAAGAGGCAAATTTGACGAGAACATATGACTCTTTTCAGATGGATAACGACAAAAGCTTTTCTTTGGAGCAATTTAACGATGCAGTTGATGCATCGGATCTCCGCCGGGAGTGGGAAGAGTGGCTTAGGTCATTCGAGCTACTGATGGAGTTGAAGCAAGTTGGTTCACAGCGTGAGAAATTGGTTCTCATGCTCGCACGCGGTGGTCGTGGCCTTCAAAGGATTTATTACAATCTGAGGCCTGTTCCAGAAGAAATTCAACCAGGACCGACAAAAGTACCACTGGCACCCCAAGAGATTCCAGAGTATAATAACGCTGTCAAACGTCTGAATAATTTTTTTGTTGGTAAGCGCAACGAGCGTGTTGAGCTCGAAGTTTTTCGCTCACTAAAGCAGTCATCCGATGAATCGTTCAGCCACTTTATCCTCAAACTACGAACGCAAGCCGCCCGTTGTGATTTCCGGGAACGCGAGGAAAAAGAAATTTTACATCAGGTAACAATGGGCGCTCGAGATGAGAGGGTAAAGGACAAGGGCCTCGAAAACGTGATGGAACTTGATGAGCTGATGAACTACGCCATCAATCGCGAACTTCTGATGAAACAGAAGGAGAAATCACAGTCGTTTAGAGCAGTGATTGAGACACCTGGGGTTTCCGCGGTGAGCCGGGAAACGGAGAGGAAGCCACAATATAGAGAGAAAAACACCGGTATGCGCTATTTCAACCGTGAAAAGCCATGGAGTGGAAAAATGTCCGTCAGGCAGGAATGTGATTGCTGTGGTTCCTGGCAACACCACAAAGATTCACGGAACTGCATTGCTCGGAACTCACGATGTAACAATTGCGGTCGTACAGGCCATTTCGCTAGGAAATGCAGAGCCATGCGAAAGACACAGCTTAAAGCACGCACCACTTGGAAGTCCACCAATAACGAGGCCGCCTACGCCATACGGGAGGAAAATCACAGCGACGAGGAGCCACTACGCCGTCGTCCGAAACCGGAAGAGTCGATGGAGGTAGAATAATGTTTATACTTTATCTCATTCTTGCAATCAATAGATTAGAATTTCTTTTAATATCATCTGTGAACCTCATGTTTCTTTGAGGGATTGTAGTGTCTCGTTGATTTTTTATAATAAATAAAGCAAAAGTCAGGATATTGGTTTGATTTCCTCCTATTTCGTTTAGATGAATCCAGAGAACGATGGAATTATCACCTGCAAAATCGATCAGCATCCAGTAGACTTCTTGATCGATTCAGGAGCAGCAATCAACACGATTACTGAACAAGTTTGGGAGAGACTTGTGAATGTCAATGCAACTCTGTTCAAAAAAAGATTCCACTGTGACCGAAAGTATCTGGCTTACGCTACCCAAGAACCATTGCAGGTATTGGTAATATTCGAAGCATGGATTTCGATAAATGAATCCAAACCGAAGAGTTACGCCGAATTTTTTGTCATTGAAGGGTCCCAAAAATCACTACTAAGTAAAAGAACGGCAGAAGATCTAAAGGTGTTGAAAGTCGGGCTTGAGGTACAGCATATTTCAGCTAAAAGTGAATCATTCCCAAAATTCCCCAACGTTCAGGTGAAGTTGTCGATAGATAAAAGGGTACCGCCGAGAAAAATCGCATACTTACGAATTCCTGTGGCTATGGAAAAGAAGGTCGATCAAAAATTATTGGAAATGTTGAACGGTGATGTTATTGAACCGGTCGTAGGTCCCTCGGAATGGATATCACCAATGGTTGTAGTACCCAAGGGCAAAGATGATATTAGGCTGTGTATCAACATGAAATACCCCAATGAAGCAATAAAACGTGAGCATTATCCTCTCCCGATGATTGATACATTCTTGAATAAACTCAGAGGGTCTACCGTCTTCTCAAAGCTTGACATAACTTCGGCATTTTACCACATTGAATTACACCCAGACTCTCGAGATATCACTACATTCATGACGAGCCGGGGCTTAATGAGATTCAAACGGCTCATGTTCGGAATCAATTGTGCCCCGGAGATATTTCAGCGGGTGATGACCGAGATGTTAGTCGGAATCGAGGGCGTTGTGGTGTATATCGACGATGTTGTAGTGGCTGGAAGCTCAAAAGGAGAACACGACGCCCGTCTCCAGCAAGTACTGGCTGTTCTCAACAAAAACTGTGCCACTTTGAACAAAGCCAAGTGTCTTATTGGAGTAACCGAACTAGAGATCTTGGGTTTCAATGTAAGCGCAGCGGGTGTATGTCCTTCTGATGAGAAGATCTCAGCCATTCGTAATTTCCGTAGGCCAGAAACTAAAGAAGAAGTGCGGAGTTTCTTGGGACTGGTCAATTTTGTTGGCCAGTTTATTCCAGATTTGTCAACGAGATCTGAACCATTGCGGCAATTCATGAGAGGGGATGTTGAAATCTTTGGGAAAGATCAACAAAGAGCCTTCGATGATCTTCGAAACGAGCTCTCTAAAACCGTCCACAGACTAGGATTCTACGACCCAAATGATATGACAGAGCTGTACGTTGACGCTTCTCCCGTGGGCCTTGGGGCAGTGCTCACTCAGCGAAATGGTGAACAGATTCCGAGGATTATAAGTTTTGCTTCGAAGGGATTAACAAAAACCGAAAGAGTGTATCCCCAAACTCAACGTGAAGCGTTGGCAGTTGTATGGGCCGTCGAGAAATTCTACCCATACTTGTTCGGCATCCAGTTCACAGTGTTTACCGATCATAAAACATTAGAATATATCTACGGAGGGAAACACCAACAAGGAAAACGTGCATGCTCAAGGGCCGAAGGATGGGCATTACGGCTCCAGCCATACGATTTCCGCGTAGAACACATTCCTGGTTGCAAAAACATTTCAGACGTTCTCTCGAGATTGATGGTACACCCTGATGCATCTTCAGACACACCCTTCGACGAAGCTACTGAGCATTACCTTTACGCAGTTGGAGAGGGACCGACGGCAATTTCTCTGCAAGAGATAAAAAAGGGAACTGAGCAGGATAAGGTTCTTAAAGCTGTGATAAAAGCAATATACGATCAGAAATGGCCATCCGAACTTTTTCGCTATCAAGCGTTTCATGATGAACTGGGAATATTCGAGGGAATTATTGTCCGGAATGATAGGATCGTCCTCCCGTCAAGCCTTAGAAAGAGAGCATTGGCGATTGCTCATAGGGGACACCCAGGAGTAGTTACCATGCGCCAAAATCTGCGAGAAAAAGTTTGGTGGCCACATATGGATCGGGATGTCGGGGACCATGTTCAAGAATGTGCTGGGTGCGCTGCAGTTAGTTCACAAGGTCCACCGGAACCAATGCTTCGCAAGAAAATGCCAGATCGTGCCTGGCAAGACATAGCAATTGATTTTTTTTCGGCCAAGGAATGTGCCACATTCCTTGTAACTGTGGATTATTACAGTCGCTTTCTGAGGATAACCGAGATGAAGGGAACGAACGCTGCGAAAACTATCCATGCTCTCGAAGCAATTTTCCGGGAGCACACATACCCAGAAACCATTCGGAGTGACAACGGGCCCCCGTTTTCCAGTGAGGAATTTTCGAATTACTGTGAATCTAAAAACATTCGACTGATTCGTACAATTCCCTATTGGCCACAGATGAATGGTCTGGTGGAAAGACAAAACCAGGGTATTTTGCGTACCCTGCGTATTGCGAAAGCCATCAATACAGACTGGCGCAAAGCCATCCAAGATTATGTATATTCATACAACACGACGCCCCACTCCGTGACCGGAAAATCACCAATGGAATTGATGACCAGTAGACCGGTTAAGGATCTACTGCCGTCTTTGCGGACTGAACCATATTGGCGCCGAGATGAAGAAACCCGTGATAACGATGCGATAAGGAAGATGCAAGGGAAAATCTATGCGGACCAGCGAAGACACGCTAGAACATCAGACATCAATGTTGGAGACAAAGTCATGCTGAAAAATCACGAAACTGGAAAGCTGGAGCCTAAATTCAAACTCGACAAATTCACTGTAGTCAAGAGAAGTGGCAATGATGTGGTCGTTACAAATGACGAGGGCGTTCTATATCATAGACCGGTGTCTCACCTGAGGAAATGGCCTTTGGAAAAAGAAGTTCTACTAGAGGAAGCTACTTCAGCAGACGATTATCATCTCACCCTTCACTCAGATGATACCAGGGAAAAAGGAGAAAGGACGAGCAACCTAACTACAAATACAAATTTACAACATCATACGGTATTTTCTAGAGTACGTTCCTCAGCTACAACGAGCAAAAGTGACGAAGACGGAACAAACGAAAGCAGCGTCGCAAAGCGCCCCAAACGTGACAGAAAAATGCCAACAAAATATAATTCATAGTTTAAGTCAGTATAGGAAGAGTTGCAGTTATTCATAACTTGTATCAAGATTTGTTTTATTTTGTCAGAGTAGAAAAGGGATGTAGAGTCGGTAAGCGATAGCCAACTCATGGCCGTTTACCCTATTAGTTTTCGTGTACTTGGTGCGAGAGAGAATAATGCGAGGCGAGCGATTGATTCGAAGAGAGGGAGAGGGAATTGCGTGGAGGTAGAGAAAACGATTGTGATGTTCGGGGATTATGAGGAGTTTAACCGTTGAGGCGAGTGGAAGCAAATAAAAGGGTTAAGGACAATTTACGGACTTTCAATTATTCCGGGAAATAGGAGGATACTTTCAGACGAGACGCTACAGTTGGTACGGTCGAAATTTGCTATTTGGGATTCTAACCGGTCCGGCGGAAACCGGATAATGTGTAATCGCTCTTAAGGTGGCCTTACACTGTTTGCCCGGAGGTAAAATATTTGATATTTTTTGACAGATAAGGTTTGATTTGATATTTGTACAAACACTATTTTGTTTGTCACTCTTCAATCTTCAACAGTGGTAAACAATTTCAAACACCGAACATGGAATATTCAAGGTAACCTAACCATGTACCGACAGGTTCGAAGAACAAACTGAACAAATATTTTAGACATCAAATAATTGAATATTTGCTTGTCGTGTTTTGTGTAAAATATAATCGATCAGTACACGTTGACCAAATTTTATCTGTCAAAAAGAGTCAAATATTTGGCTTCGGTCAAACAGTGTATGAGCACCCTTAGTCTTGCATTTTTGCATTTTGCATTGGTTGATAATGCATATAGGTTATGAGTACTAGCTTCCGGATTTTTTTTCAGAAGCTCATTCTGTGGATAATGGTGATGAAGTCGATATCACATTATGTTGGTTGATATAATTGATAATGTAGGGGAATCCGTTTGGCTGATACGTGCAAGATCTGCAGTATTTGAAGCGCAACACATGCTACCCATTGTTTACCCAGTAAAACTATTTTAATTACAACACTTCTACCAAGCCATCCTTAATGTGTTATGAATGAAACAATGTAAAATGATGATTTTCTAACCTTTTCAGCGTGGAAAATATACTTTAACCGGGAAATTTGAAGAAAAAAACAAATTTTTCTAAAAAAAATTTAAACGAATTGCAAACCAAATCATTTTTTTCTCGCTGCGCCATCTGATTGAAAATCTAACTTAGATTCGTCAAATGACATTTTAGCAGATACTTAAAATCTCAGAATTATTGACTTCTAAATTTCTCTAAAGTTGAATATAATTCAATGTTATCGGCTTGATGAATGAAAAAGCGATATATTTTAATTGAAGAATGAAAAAAGACTGTTACAAGTGAGCTCGAATGAACGGATTGTAAACAGTTTTTCGATACTGAAGCTACTTTACAACAAAAGCGACCTTTCAACGAAAGAGACAGGACTCTCACCCCTATTATCTGATTCTACCTACAGATTTATGGTTTCATAATAACCTAAACAAAAGCAAACCCTTCAATCCATTTAAAGGTTAAGTAAGCCTTTGTTAGGACAAACTTCATCAATATTTCTATATCAAAATGCTCCTGTTCCCCATCCTTTGAACTCTTTTGACGAAAACTTTACATCATCGTGGTTATTATCCGAACCATTGACAGAGACCATCCCCCTGTGTTTCGGTGCGTTCATTGGTCCTGGCCATCATCACCTCTTGTTCACCCCTCAGTCGATTACTCTTGAAACAAGAATAAAATCCTTACAAGGGCACGATGGGGTCGAGTGTTTTAGGATAATAAAATTTTGCTCATCCCAATCTAATAAACCATACACTTCTGTGAGAGCGACAATGGCAAATGCTGTTGGTAAAGCGCCGATTGATGCCTTTGCAGGATTAGTGGGGTTACGTTTTTGACGTAGGACTACGTCTAACCGGAAGATATAGGGGGTGAAATGGAAATCTAGGCACTGAACAAGTAGGAAAAAATGCAAGATTTGGAACGCTTATAACTCGAGCATTTCTCAATAGATCGCAAAGGTTTTTGCATCAATTGATAGGAAATATATCTACGCATCTATCATAACGAATAACATTTCATTTTTCTTGAGATAAATAATTGAATAATTGTGAAATATCAAGCATTGTCCAAATACACTATGTGCCCATTTTTGATTGGTCCATTTTGTGCTCCTCAAATCGTACCGACCAAAACGGGCAACCAGAGCAGCAGCGAAATAGAATGAAGCACGATTGGAAAGGAAAAAGAAAAAAATGAGGGAAACATTGGTCGCAGTCTCACACATGCGTAATTCTCGAGCCAGCCAGTCAGCTTAAAAATCCCCTCTCCGCTGCCGTAACGATCATTCTCATCCGAACCGTACACCACATCGTTTCGCATCACCTCACATCAACAAACCAACACAAGCAGCCATGGTTGGATATGGCAAAGGAGGAAAAGTGAAGGGAAAGGCAAAATCTGGAGATCTGGAGTTCCCGCTCGTGTTGATCTGGAGTTCCCCGCAAGGGTAGCTAGGTAGCTAGGTGTACCAGTCCACCTAGCCGGCGTTATATAGCTTCGGCCGCCGAAGTGATCGAGTTAGCTGGCAAAGCTGCTCGCGACGATAAGAAAACCTGCATTCGGAACAGAACACATTCGGTTCGGCGGACATCAAGACAACAGGCAGTTGCAGCGAATGGCGAGTGGCAAACGCAATCGCAAAACGGCATCAGGTAGCAGAAGAAAAAAGTTTGTTCTTTATACAAACTGCTTTGGCGGCAAATCCAGAACAAGGCGGCATCGAGGGCGTTCGAAATGGTTTTTTTCAAAACCACGAGTACTAAGTTTTCTAAATTGGAACCATTCCATAAAACAAGGCGCTTTTCAGGGCCATTAAACCTTCCAAAAAAGAGTTTAGGAAATAAAGTTCAATGCTTTCTAAAACATTATCCAAAATAATAATAAAACACAAATTGATGTTTTCATAATTTGTTTGCCAGGATTTGATGAGTATGTGAATTTGGCAGTTGTTCTGAGCTTATTGATAGTTAGGGACTTTCCTGATTATTCAATTTTCACCAATTCTTAAATTGTTTCCAGATTTAAAGTACAGTAATCTATAATTAGTTCGACATTTAGCTAATTGGACGGACATGTAATGCGACTTATTTAGTTGGACATTTTTGTAAACATAGAGATCCAAATTATGACCCCACATTGAAAGTCGACACTGTACCACTGTCATCGCAAATGTTCAATTACAGGTTAAAATTACCTCCAATCCGGCACTGAGTGGTGGTAATGCGACGTGCCATTGAATGTAATTTACTGTAAAATATGTCACAAGCTGGATGGGAAAAAATTTTCCAACTGTGAAAGCTGTGGCGAGTGACAACAAATCGCTAAACAGGAAGGTTTAGCCGAACAAGATTGGGATATCGAGTGATAACAAAACAATAAACTCTTTAGACTTTTTGTGATCCTGAAAAGGACCCTTTTTAGTCTGTATGTTAATCCAACGAGCGAACAAATTGTAATGAATGTATTTGTTTGCCATCGCTCCCTTTTAACGCTCATTCGTTCGTCTCGTTGGACCCGCCCCTTTGGCTGAGTCTGCCGATTTGTCTCTATCCTGTGAGTGTGTACCGCTAGAGTATAAAACACGCGGAACCCAAAAAAATATCTTATTTTCTTTCAAACCGTAAACCCGTGTGGTTGTACGGCATCGGCATCGTGTACTCATCAAAGGAGGAAAAGAGAAGGGAAAGGCAAAATCCCGCTCGAACCGTGGTGGTCTGCAATTTCCCGTAGGTGTATCCGCCAATTGCACCGGAAAAGGTTGCTAGGTCGAGCGCGTTAGTACCTGTGTACCAGTCCACCTAGCCGGCGTTATATAGTTTCGGCCGCCGGAGTGATCGAGTTAGCTGGCTTAGGTGCTCGCGACGATAAGAAAAAACCTGCATTCGGAACAGAACACATTCGGTTCGGCGGACATCAAGACAACAGGCAGTTGCAGCGAATGGCGAGTGGCAAACGCAATCGCAAAACGGCATCAGGTAGCAGAAGAAAAAAGTTTGTTCTTTATACAAACTGCTTTGGCGGCAAATCCAGAACAAGGCGGCATCGAGGGCGTTCGAAATGGTTTTTTTCAAAACCACGAGTACTAAGTTTTCTAAATTGGAACCATTCCATAAAACAAGGCGCTTTTCAGGGCCATTAAACCTTCCAAAAAAGAGTTTAGGAAATAAAGTTCAATGCTTTCTAAAACATTATCCAAAATAATAATAAAACACAAATTGATGTTTTCATAATTTGTTTGCCAGGATTTGATGAGTATGTGAATTTGGCAGTTGTTCTGAGCTTATTGATAGTTAGGGACTTTCCTGATTATTCAATTTTCACCAATTCTTAAATTGTTTCCAGATTTAAAGTACAGTAATCTATAATTAGTTCGACATTTAGCTAATTGGACGGACATGTAATGCGACTTATTTAGTTGGACATTTTTGTAAACATAGAGATCCAAATTATGACCCCACATTGAAAGTCGACACTGTACCACTGTCATCGCAAATGTTCAATTACAGGTTAAAATTACCTCCAATCCGGCACTGAGTGGTGGTAATGCGACGTGCCATTGAATGTAATTTACTGTAAAATATGTCACAAGCTGGATGGGAAAAAATTTTCCAACTGTGAAAGCTGTGGCGAGTGACAACAAATCGCTAAACAGGAAGGTTTAGCCGAACAAGATTGGGATATCGAGTGATAACAAAACAATAAACTCTTTAGACTTTTTGTGATCCTGAAAAGGACCCTTTTTAGTCTGTATGTTAATCCAACGAGCGAACAAATTGTAATGAATGTATTTTTTTGCCATCGCTCCCTTTTAACGCTCATTCGTTCGTCTCGTTGGACCCGCCCCTTTGGCTGAGTCTGCCGATTTGTCTCTATCCTGTGAGTGTGTACCGCTAGAGTATAAAACACGCGGAACCCAAAAAAATATCTTATTTTCTTTCAAACCGTAAACCCGTGTGGTTGTACGGCATCGGCATCGTGTACTCATCAAAGGAGGAAAAGAGAAGGGAAAGGCAAAATCCCGCTCGAACCGTGGTGGTCTGCAATTTCCCGTAGGTGTATCTGCCAATTGCACCGGAAAAGGTTGCTAGGTCGAGCGCGTTAGTACCTGTGTACCAGTCCACCTAGCCGGCGTTATATAGTTTCGGCCGCCGGAGTGATCGAGTTAGCTGGCTTAGGTGCTCGCGACGATAAGAAAACCTGCATTCGGAACAGAACACATTCGGTTCGGCGGACATCAAGACAACAGGCAGTTGCAGCGAATGGCGAGTGGCAAACGCAATCGCAAAACGGCATCAGGTAGCAGAAGAAAAAAGTTTGTTCTTTATACAAACTGCTTTGGCGGCAAATCCAGAACAAGGCGGCATCGAGGGCGTTCGAAATGGTTTTTTTCAAAACCACGAGTACTAAGTTTTCTAAATTGGAACCATTCCATAAAACAAGGCGCTTTTCAGGGCCATTAAACCTTCCAAAAAAGAGTTTAGGAAATAAAGTTCAATGCTTTCTAAAACATTATCCAAAATAATAATAAAACACAAATTGATGTTTTCATAATTTGTTTGCCAGGATTTGATGAGTATGTGAATTTGGCAGTTGTTCTGAGCTTATTGATAGTTAGGGACTTTCCTGATTATTCAATTTTCACCAATTCCTAAATTGTTTCCAGATTTAAAGTACAGTAATCTATAATTAGTTCGACATTTAGCTAATTGGACGGACATGTAATGCGACTTATTTAGTTGGACATTTTTGTAAACATAGAGATCCAAATTATGACCCCACATTGAAAGTCGACACTGTACCACTGTCATCGCAAATGTTCAATTACAGGTTAAAATTACCTCCAATCCGGCACTGAGTGGTGGTAATGCGACGTGCCATTGAATGTAATTTACTGTAAAATATGTCACAAGCTGGATGGGAAGAAATTTTCCAACTGTGAAAGCTGTGGCGAGTGACAACAAATCGCTAAACAGGAAGTTTTAGCCGAACAAGATGGGGATATCGAGTGATAACAAAACAATAAACTCTTTAGACTTTTTGTGATCCTGAAAAGGACCCTTTTTAGTCTGTATGTGAATCCAACGAGCGAACAAATCGTAATGAATGTATTTTTTTGCCATCGCTCCCTTTTAACGCTCATTCGTTCGTCTCGTTGGACCCGCCCCTTTGGCTGAGTCTGCCGATTTGTCTCTATCCTGTGAGTGTGTACCGCTAGAGTATGAAAGCTGTCCCCTTTGTATAGTCCTACGTCACTCCGGTTATGTCCCCGACATTACCCACCCGTCTTTTTGTCGATGCGACATGCGGCTCGCTGCCACACAAAAAGGGGGCCGGTTGATAGCTATTTTCTAATTAATTTTCCAGCACCTTTACAACCTTTTGGCGATACCAAGTCAGTGTAACTGCACATGATGAGTTATAACGACTGCTAAAACGTTGTAATTTTGATTTCGTCCCGTAGTTTCCACTATAACTTTTTTTCTGTGTCAAGCCAACAGCACATAATGAGATCACCTACAAAGGCTAACAACAGGAATTAATTTTCCAACAATGCAGAAAGAAGTATGTAAAATCCGCGCACCTATACCCAGCAGGAGGGATTTTCCGGCATGACGTCGATACGATGTGACGTCCATAGGCCAGAACACCAGAGCAGAACGAACAACTTCGCTCCCACGAGGCATCGTACGGACAGACGACGACACACAGCCCAACAGTCTGCCATGGTTGGGTAATAATGAAATAAAGATAACTTCTTTAGAGAGCAGTTTTCCGGATGAGCTTTCCCGGCTGCAAAGTGACTCCACCTGCTCGTATCACCTCAAGAACGTCCGGAGAAGGGGGGGGGGGAGGACGAAGCGTTCTAATGAATTTGGAATGATGACAAAGAACGGTAGAGAAGTACATTCGTACATACCGTTGCATTCACAGCAAAGAACCGGCGGATGACGAATGTTCGGAAAGTTATGTGGCACTGTGGATTGCATATTAATCTGATTTTAATTTGATGTGCATGCGGGGCGATTTGTCGGAATGCTGGCGCCCCACCGGTGGAGTTGGGGGAATGTGTCGGGTGGGTGACGCAAAAAAAAGGGCTGCCATACGTGGGCACTTAATTTTTGATCCATTTTTGATGAGAATCATTAAAGTGAAATTTATCCTAAAAGCTACCGAGAAATGGCAAAATGACGACTTATTATGTTGAAGACGTTTTTTCTGTGCATAATTCCTATGAGTTATGCAGAGCGCAATGTTGATAACAATGAAATTCCTTTGCGAAGACATTCTTCTCTGAAATCTATTGTTGTAATTGGAATGCACTCTTTCCATGTAGGTACACCTGGTACACGTATTGTAAAGTAAAAGTGAACAATCACTCGCTTCAGGAATTGTCAATGGGTGGGACCATGGGACAAGTTCAACACAATTGCATAAGAAGGGTACTTCTCTTTGCTTTGATGTCACATATCTGGTCAGGCCAGGTCGCAGTGGAAGTGGGATGTTCACAGGAATTAGTTTTGAGGTAAGATTTTCGCCTGCCACACAATGGTAGGTATCATTGTGTGCTCCGTTTCTGCCAGGAATGTAGGTTTTCTCGAAGAAAATGGCACACAATAGAGCGATATCTGTATGCGCCGTGGTTAGGATTTGAACATTTTAGACAATTGCCATTTACCCTGCCATCCGGATATAACTGCTGGAAACCTGTCAATGTGGATTATTCTCTAGGCATAAAATCATTCGTAACAAAGGATTGAGGTAATATTATAGTTTTTTTCTTGACTAAAAACTTTAAAGTGGGTACCGTTCTGAATCATATTTCGGACACTTTGTTCTAATATCTTGAAATGCTTAATGCACTGATGACATAACTATGAAAATAATATCACAATTGATTCTTTAGAGTAATCCCTTGGTTTCACTATCATTTCATATGAAAACTACACTTGAATTTTAACATAATCGGCAAAAATCTGACAACACTACTCATTATCGTTTTTGTTTGACTTATCGTTTGTTTGCTTAGCGTGAGAACGTAGAATTTACCCGTTCATAAATATTTTAATTTCTGCCGGGCAGTCTTCCGTGTTTCACAAAAAACACTGCGTCCGGGATAAACATGTCCACGCTGCTGTTCGCAGTTTTGTGTTTGAATACAAACATGATTTTTTCGTACCTATGTTTGAAAATGTGACATGTTTGTATTCGTTGTATGTTTGGACATACGATGTTTAATCCCAATGTTTCACATGATGTTCGAACATGGTGTACAGTTTCTCTTGCATTTTCACCCCAAGCACCGGCAGTGCGTAGAGTAGAAGAAGCGAATCGGACACCACACCACCACCACTCAACGCGTGGTGTGTTGGTATGTTGACATGGAGAAAATGCTTTCCTATCATGACAATGGATGCTTCGTCTCAAATATTGGGCAAATTAAATAAACCTCTTTATCTATTCTGAACAAAATAAACGTCGATTGATATCAGAGTTTTTCACAATTGATATCATTATTTAGTGCACGCATCAATTTATATATTGAATTCATGTAACATTCGCTATTATTAGTTCAAATAGCTAATTTGAAAGTACTAAAATTGAATAGAGCGTGGCGAAGATGTTTAGTTAACCACAACAAATTTTGATTACAATATTTCTATAATTTTAATCGAATATAAGGTACCACAATTATTCAGCAGTGACATGTTAGGCGTGACGCTAATCACTCGACCACGGGAGCAACAATTTTGGCTGGATCTTTGAATACAAATGGCCAATACTGTTTGTTCACGACGAACGCGACCCGAGCTATAAAACGAGCGAAGAAGAGGAGAAGAAAGGATGATGCAATCGCATGCACACATAGCATATGCAGTGCAGTGTAAGTGTAGCTTTTAGTTTTTTCCTTCATTCAGTTTGTGATAACATCGAGAAATTAATGGTGTGTTTTAGCCGCTGAAATTTCTCTGCTGGTTCTGCTGTGTGCCGCTGAAGGATGCATCTAAGACTAATTTTTGAGTATTTGTTTTTTTGGTCAGCATCTGTACGACGTCGCCCGCTGTGCAGTCGGTTCCCCAGACTTTAGTTGCCAACATGCACGCAAAAAAATTCTCATAGAAAGCTTCTTTCTATTCAGAGAATGTTTCTCTGCACGAAACCAAGGATTATTTAATCAGACTTGCAAAATATGTATGAACTCATGGCCTCTCAGCTCATGTGATTTTTGTAATGCGAATTAAATTTCAAGTTCGTTTCTGTGAAAAAGTATTCAACGAAGAAATGTTTTGGGATGAATAATTTCTTTCCGTGTATGAAAACGAAACGAAACGAAAGCAATGAATGCTGCGACATCGGGTGATATGTTTGTACATGATGTTCTTGAATTATAAACATCGTGTTTGTTTTCACATGTCTATGTTTGTGTATCATTGTTCGTGTTGGGGATAGATACTCAACACTAGCGAGAATCATGTTCGAATTCAAACAAAAACATGGAATTTTCACATCGCGTGGACATGTGTAAGTGTTTTTCGGAAGACTGCTGCCGGGTTTCATCAGTTTCCATCATCGTTAACAGTTTACTGTGATTGCATGGTAAGCGTTTCGCAGTTGATTATAAAATATAATCAAGTGTAATGTAATTTTCGTCCAAAAACTTACAAAATAAAGTGTCCGAAATTTGAATTTCAATCTGTCCGAAATCTGATTTAGTGTCCGAAGTTTGATTTTTATTCGCTTCATTTGAAAAGCATTTTCTTCGATGATTTTTTATGTTTTCAATCAAATAGGTAGCAAAGTAGAAAGCTTAAATGCATATTGAACTAATTTATTGAAAATATCAACCAAATAATACCTGTGCATAAAGTTTAGATCTGTTTTCTGCATCATATGCATTAAGCGTCCGAAATATGATTCAGAACGGCATTTACTTCGTAATTATCAAGTGTGCTCATGAGCACACTTTGCGTCTGAAACTCTTTTACTCGTTTTGATATAATATCCGGTTTATGTTTAATTAAACTGACCAGACGTCCCGCGTTACGCGGGACAGTCCCGCATTTCACCAAATGTCCCGCGTAAGATTACGTTCCGCGAAATGTCCCGCATTTGGCAAAAGAAACGAAAATGTCCCGCGATATCAATATATTTCAATTCCACAATTTGATCATGTTGATTTTCTTAAATGGATGAACCTCAAAAAAAAAACTTTTATTTGGCAGACTGTTCAAGAGCGCTTCTAATGCGTCCAAAGATTAATAAGTTGAGCTGGTTTCATCGCACCGACATTGGGCTTTTTGTTTAGAGAGTTTCAACTGGAAGCGACAGTAACAAAATTGGAAAATGATTTTTATAAAAGTCCCCTATTGAACCGCAGGGACCAACGTGAGTCAGACGAAAAGTTCATCTTTGGTCCCCTAGCTCGGTCAGGGTCCAACGTTTAAAAAAAGCCGGAAGAACTAGTGTATACTCGACAGGAAGAGGCAGAGTTGTTTGATGAAGTATCATAAATGAAGCGCTTGGCGGTCTTACGGAAGTTGGCCGGAACCTGAACCATGGCTGATGAAAAGATGTATATCGGCGTGTTATTTTACCTTTTCGTGGCTTTGTTGGTGGTCATCTGTCTCTCTATTTTGACCATTCGCCCAAAAATTTTCCATCGGGCGCGACTGGGGAATGTTGGGAAGGTTGGTAGTCTTCGTGACAATGTTTATCTCCAGCGATGGATCGCGTGATATTTTGGCATAATGGACTGATCTCAGGTTCGGCATAAAGACCACATCACCTTCCCAACTCCGGCAAGCACTTCGTACTATATATTTCCCCGTTCACCATATGACTCGAAAGAAGAGCGACTTGGACATTCCCTTCACGTCTGTCAGAGAAGTACCTTCTTCGAGAACTTGATGTGTGTAGGGGCGATTTTTATGAGTCCCGGTCAAATTAAAAAAACTACTTTTTTGCAGCTCGTGATTTATTTCCAAACGGATCAAAACTGAAAGATTGTTTATACCATAATTATGCTTGAACATTAATTCACAAAAGGCTTACATAAATAGTTTACTCCTTCTTTAATCTTTTTCTTCAATGTCACTTTGGTTCTTGATATCATGAAACTTCTGTAAATAAATAGATAAGTTCTACGACTGTACTACTTGAACTACCTTAATTTCTATCTCACCAACTCTTTTGATATACATTGAATTCAATTTCACTTTTAATTTCTTTTAAACTCTTCAACTATAAACTCTTTTACTGTTTCCTCTATATATCGCTTAATTGATTCATCTCTATAAACATATGCAAACAATAACAAACTGTTATTGCCGTTTCTTCGATGACAACAATGGCAACCAAGGTTTATCGCAACAAGGTATAATCAAATTGCACAACCCGTCGGTGCCTCAACAGCCCCACCCGTAACTCTGGTGGAGATTTTCGGAGTCAGATTTACTTTTTGTATCTCAGCCACCGCCAGCCATTATCATCACTCCTCGATTTCCGCAGTCAGGGTACTGATGGTTACGTTTACCATGCTTCACAATCAGTGCCTTTTATAATTATCACCTACTATATCTACTATATACATTTCTATTGGTCTTTCATTTCAGTATTGACCATTCCGTTTTTATTTTTTCTCAACGCGTTCGTAGAAGTTTCTTGTGTTTCGATACGCATTTCTATCGTTTTTCATAATTTTTCATCCATTTTTTACGAATGTATTTCGCTATCCATTCTATTTATTCCATTGTATAACTCTAGTGTATTCACCCAAATTCTGTTGATGTCCTTTTGATAATGTTCCATATACTTTTCTGCTGTTTTAGATTTTCTAGTTTAGTCTTCAATGTTTTTTGCTATCTAATTCCTCTAATTCATCCTTAGAAGATTGAAGTATTGGTGAATTTTCCATCTTTGTGAAGAAACATTATACAACAGCTTCATTGTGATTTCATTGATCGGCCTTTTGTTCCAAATTATGCCGATTTTTGATTTTTGTAATAGATTAATTACATTTCTCAATGCGATCATATCAGTTTTACCGTTCCGTTCACCCTCAGTTATTAGCATATTCTTTGCAAATTTGCTTCAATTTCTGTTCTTATTCAGTTTAACCGATCGTTCTGTTCAGTATTTCAGCTTACATCCGCATTTTCTGCCGCCAAATCATCATACTTAGTTTGGACGATAGTTAACTGTCATGACAGTTGTTCTTTTTCCTGTTGTAAATCTTTTACATCCACATCAATTGTTGTGAATTCGGTTTAACTTTTTCGAATCTCTGTATGCACTCTCTTATCAAATAATTTCTATCTTGTATTACCATTGGTTTATCTAGGACTACAATTATTGAGGAGATTTGAACAGCTAAGGTTAATCGTGATACCAACGATTTATTTGAAGTAGCTTTATCGTTTATATTTTTTCTAGAAAATGATCCCAAATTTTCAATTTCGACGACGATGTTTTGAAGTTCAATCTTGATATTATTCAAGGCATCATATTCGGCTTCGACAGTGACGGTACGTTTTAGCATTTCAATCTTATCATTTGATATCCGTTGACGCGTTTCTTTATCACGATTCAATTTAAACACAACGCTTAAAGAACCTTCAGTTCTATTATTCCCATGCAGCTCATCAGATTCATCGATGGATTTTTTCCTTATGTATATAAACTGTTTATTTAATTGATCTCTTATCACTGATGTTTCCTTTGGCGAAAGATATTCTTTGGTAGAGTTGGTGATATCCACGAACAATTACCTTAGTACATCTTTTACGTCCCTTATTAGACTTCTATAACTTCCTCTGTACTCGATATTGTCTATTGGCAACCGATCATCATGCTCAGCAGTGGGCGTAGTAAATTCAAGGTTTCTGTTTTCAAGTTGTTTATATTCAACATTTTTGACTAATTCTCCCACAAGCATGCTTTTCTCACCCCACTTGCGATAACTGTTATAATATATCTCTAAGAGATCTCTAGTTTCACACCTTTCGTTTTCCTGCATCTTTAACTCCTTCCGCTGTATCATATACTGAATATAAGTCACCAGCACTATAGTCTCTTCATTCTTATCAATCACGTTTGATTGATCAGTCACACCTGTGGTACTTGAAATGATTGCTCTCAGTTCCATCATCATGCGAAATAGCCTATCCACATCCTTTTCCATGATGATTTTCACAAGCACATCGTCAACGTCACGAAGCTTTTCTTTTTGTGTCTGGTCGGTTTCCCTCAGTTGTCCAAATTCTCTATTGACGTAGGACTACGTCTAACCGGAAGATATAGGGGGTGAAATGGAAATCTAGGCACTGAACAAGTAGGAAAAAATGCAAGATTTGGAACGCTTATAACTCGATCATTTCTCAATAGATCGCAAAGGTTTTTGCATCAATTGATAGGAAATATATCTACGCAACTATCATAACGAATAACATTTCATTTTTCTTGAGATAAATAATTGAATAATTGTGAAATATCAAGCATTGTCCAAATACACTATGTGCCCATTTTTGATTGGTCCATTCTGTGCTCCTCAAATCGTACCGACCAAAACGGGCAACCAGAGCAGCAGCGAAATAGAATGAAGCACGATTGGAAAGGAAAAAGAAAAAAATGAGGGGAACATTGGTCGCAGTCTCACACATGCGTAATTCTCGAGCCAGTCAGTCAGCTTAAAAATCCCCGCTCCGCTGCCGTAACGATCATTCTCATTCGAACCGTACACCACATCGGTTCGCATCACAACACATCAACAAACCAACCCAAGCAGCCATGTCTGGTCATGGTAAAGGAGGAAAAGTGAAGGGAAAGGCAAAATCCCGCTCGAACCGTGTTGATCTGGAGTTCCCCGCAAGGGTAGCTAGGTCGAGCGCGTTAGTACCAGTGTACCAGTCCACCTAGCCGGCGTTATATAGTTTCGGCCGCCGAAGTGATCGAGTTAGCTGGCAAAGCTGCTCGCTACGATAAGAAAACCTGCATTCGGAACAGAACACATTCGGTTCGGTGGACATCAAGAGAACAGGCAGTTGCAGCGAGTGGCAAACGCAATCGCAAAACGGCAAACTGCTTTGGCGGCAAATCCAGAACAAGGCGGCATCGAGGGCGTTCGAAATGGTTTTTTTTTGAACCACGAGTACTAAGTTTTCTAAATTGGAACCATTCCATAAAACACGGCGCTTATCAGGGCCATTAAACCTTTCAAAAAAGAGTTTACGGAATACAGTTCAATGCATTCTAAAATAATATCCAAAATAATAATAAAACACAAATTGATTTTTTTATAATTTGTTTGCCAGGATATGATGAGTATGTGAATTTGGCAGTTGTTCTGAGCTTATTGATGGTTGGGGACTTTCCCGATTATCCAATTTTCACCAATTCTTAATTTGCTTCTAGATTGAAAGTACAGTAATTTATATTTAGCTCGACATTGAGCTAATTGGATGGATCTGTAATGCGACATTTTTGTAAACATAGAGTTCGGGGTCCAAATTATGACCCCACATTGAAAGTCGACACTGTACCACTGTCATCGCAAATGATCAATTACAGGTTAAAATTACCTCCAATCCGATACTGAGTGGTGGTAATGCGACGTGCCATTAAATTTAATTTACTGACCAACATGTCACAAGCTGGATGGGAAGAAATTTTCCAACTGTGAAAGCTGTAGCGAGTGGCAAACGCAAAAGCTAAACAGGAAGGTTTAACCGAACAAGATGGGGATATCGAGTGATTAGACAGTAAACTAATCCATTTTTCAGGTAGATAGGTAGGTATTCACGTAGGAGAAGAAAATAAAACAATATATTTGAAATATATATTCAACAAAAGCTGTCCCCTTTGTATAGTCCTACGTCACTCCGGTTATGTCCCCGACATTACCCACCCGTCTTTTATACAGGGTTTTCCATTTCGGGCTTCCGAAAGTATACAGCCCTGCGCTGACAACCGTTTGACATAGCTGTCAACCAAAGCGTCATATCGTTAGTTGAATGTCTGCCATTTTACAATATGGATCGTTTTAGCATCGCACAACGTGTTAATTTTGTTAAATTATACTATAAAAATGATGAAAAACCGGCAAATCTTTTTTCGAGCATTACGGACGGATTTTGGTCGTCATGGACGGCGTCATGGAGCACACAATCGCTAATGTAGTGCGTAAATTCGAACAAACCGGATCCGTAGCGGATATTGTGAAACCTGTGCATCATCGTAATGTGCGTTCGGCCGAAAATATTGCTGCTGTTGCTGCCAGTGTGGAGGATGACCCGAATGTTTCGATTCCACGGCGTGCTCAGCAATTGGGCTTGTCAAACACATCATTGTGGCGAATTTTGCATATGGACTTGCACCTACATCCATATAAAGTCCAACTGGTACAAAAATTAGAGCGTGGTGACCATGGAATGCGTCGGGCATACGTCGATTGGGTGAACGAACAACAGCAGCAAAATGCTGAATTTTCGCATCAAATTTTCTTCATCGATGAGGCACATTTCGAGCTCGGTGGCTATGTGAACACCCAAAATTTCCGTATATGGGGCTCAGAAAATCCACACGTGATTGTTGAGACGGTAACTGTGAATGGTGAGCGCTATGGCCGCATGTTAACCGATTTTTCTTGCCACAAATTGAAGATATGGATACGGATGACATGTGGTTTCAGCAGGACGGCGCCACGTGCCACACAACACGACCGAACATGGCCATATTGCGAACGAAATTTGAGGGACGCATAATTTCGCGTTTTGGTGATGCCAATTGGCCGTCCAGATCATGCGTTTTGAACCCGCTAGACTTTTTTTGTGGGGTTATGCGAAAGACCGTGTCTATACCAACTCTCCGCAAACTCTTGAACATTTGAAAGACAACATTCGTGAAGTTATGACCGAGATACCGCCCCATATGTGAAGAAAAGTCATCGAAAATTACCTGTTCCGGATCAAGGTGTGCGAGGAAGCCCTAGGTGGACATTTGAATGATGTTGTATTTCACACATAATGGCATAAACCAAACTAATTTGAAATAAAAGTTTCATCGAAATTCGAATTCTAAGTGTGTTTTATTTCAATTTACATTCGGAATTTAAAGTTGGAAAACCATGTACATAACGTTTTGTTCTTTGTGTCCCGCGTTAGACCTCTGACCATTTGGTCACTTTATGTTTAATGCTGCCATCTTGCGCTCATAGTTAAAAAAAAACAAGTACTATGGCGCGTCAAACATTCCGTTTCCACTTTGTGTGGCATCGATCCTGAATTACAAATTACGCAGAGAGGGAGATGATGACAATTTAAAGTAGTTGTATAGGTTTAGTCACGGAAACGTAATTTTTTAACAAGAACCTTTCCATCCAACTATGCAGAAACAAGGGGTGGAGTGTTGCAAAACTAGTTTTTATTTTATATTTCTTTAATATTACTGTGATCCCTTTTAGTTCAACGTTTCGCGAAGCCGGAACATTAATAGAACTGAAGGTGCCGAAGGAAGCAGAATATCTTTTTATCGCTTTCCAATATATAAGTCGTTGAGATACATTCAATTGATGGTCTTAAAACGGCTTTTTACTTTTTTTTGGCCTGCCATTACATAGACAAATCGGGTAGTAATAAACAGTAAAACCTGTTTTTGTGCGGTTTTTTTTGTGTGATTTTTTTGGGCGATTTTTTTGTGCGGCATATGAAAAGAAGCATATTTGACGAAGTTATCGTCCATTTAGTTTTTTTCGATGATTTATATGCATCTCAGTGCGAAAAAAGCATATTTGCGTCTCAATTATCCACTTCAGAAATCATTCCCTTCCTCCCATCAAATGCTCTAAGTTTTTCTAAGTGTTTGCATGTCATGACTTCTAACAGCAACACGTTTCGACATGCAACTGAAAGCACAAAACAGCCACGCACAACCGAAAAGGAAAACTGTCCCGTCGCAAAGCAGGGAAACACAAGGAAATTGAACGGTGAACGGCGTGGATTTGAGTTATTTTCTTGGGGGAAACTTTTTTTATGCGGTCCCTATCTACCGCACAAAAAAAGTATTTTTCAAAATGTGCACCGAACACGATTTTTTAAAGCTACTGGTGAAGTTTTGCACGATTTTTTTTATGCGGTCCCTATCCCCTGCACATGCCAGGTACAGGCAAACCTTTTTTTTTTTTGCGGATCACAAGCCAAAACAATCTGCTGACAGATGTTTGACAAAGTAAAAGCTATGTTCGAATTCCGAAAACGAAATCAGCAAAGTAAACTGCTAGAGCCCCCGCAAACTGCAGACTTTTGTTGGCCAACAGTTGCTTCCAGATGCTTCTTCTGTACGGATACTCACTGTTGCTTCATGTCTTCCTCATACTTAACCTCTTTGGGATGCTTCCGTAGTGCCTGCTTCATGATAGCCCAATACTTTTCGACGGGTCTTAATTCCGGTGCGTTTTGTGAGAGGGGGGGGGGAGGAGGTGTTAGCAAATAAAAAAAAATGTTAGTAAATAAAAAACAAAAAAAAATTATACTCTCAAGTATTTCAAAATCAAACGAAAAATGTGCTTTGTTATGCTACTCATTTCTCTACCGTACAACAACAATGAGCCGCAACAAAGCTAGTACAA